>NC_064616.1:864280311-864584880 GCF_023898315.1 Schistocerca nitens | reverse complement strand
AGACACATGTGTAGTATTCGGTAAAGGCTTCAGGGCTGAACCATTAACACCTGTGGTACGCACCGAGTGTAATTTACCTATGCACTTCACTCTGTGCACTGATTCACATCTTGTAGTTAGCTGTGTATGACGCCAAAGAGGGCATTACGCCAGCCAGTGCTGAGAGTGTACTTGGCTCATGCCCCGAAAACTTTCGTAATTTTTAAGGATAGGCCAGAATAGGAATTTTATGGAGTATATGTGTTAGGATGACTAACGACACTTGGAGTACCATGTACACTGCTGGAAAAAAAAGAATAATACATCTGGAAAGAAGAAGTCGATTTTGATCTGATGGTGGCATATGCCACCTGGGGGATAGTAGATGTACTGAGAACGGTTTCAACATCGTCCATCAAGAGTTAGAGAAGTGGCATAACTACCAGGGCGCCATCTGTGTCTACCATTTAATAAGGAATATTCATAGACACAAGTCTCATTGTGGTGCAAACGCGTGAAGCAAGCAGGCAATCATGGCACAGAGACGCACTCGTTCTTCCTACAGCCAACTAAGCTAGTTGAAAGCGCTCAAATTGTGGCGCCGGCAGCGGTGGCCGAGCGGTTCTAGGCGCTGCAGTCCGGTTCCGCGCGACTGCTACGGTCGGAGGTTCGAATCCTGCCTGGGGCATGGATGTGTGTGATGTCCTTAGGTTAGTTAGGTTTAAGTAGTTCTAAGTTCTAGGGGACTGATGACCTCAGACGTTAAGTCCCACAGTGCTCAGAGCCATTTGAACTATTTGAAGTTGTGGCCTTTCGAGTGGCAGGATAGTTAGTCCATTTGGAGAATTGCCAACTTGGACGTGCTGCGTCAGTTGGGCAACGATGCTGCTATCAGTGGTCCCGTGAATATTCTCACATCCGTAGATGCGATTCTGGACGTCCACACTGCACAGACTCCATCCAAGATCGTCGTATTGTAAAGGCAGCAGTGGCAGATCTTACAGCTACCACAGCACATATAAGAGGGCTTGTGAGTCCAGAGTCGTCAACACAATCTGTTGCGAACCAATCATTACCAGTGAGACTATGGTCACGCACACCTCTAGCCCATCTTCCACTCACGCCACAGCAGCGACGTGCTCATCTCGACTGGTGCCGTCAGAAGATCATTTGGAAGATGGAACTGCCCGCCTTGGTCTTCAGTGATGAAAGCCGATTCAGCCTGAACTCAAGTGATGGTCGTTTGCACGCACGTCGTAGACCAGGTTAGCGTTGTCTAATAGAGTGCTGTTGTCTAGGACACACTGGCCCCACCCCTAGGCCTTATGGTCTGGGTGCGACAAGCTAAAACCCTCGTTCAGCTTTGGTGTTTCTGAAGGTGACGCTAACCAGTGCTGAATGTTGTTACATCCATCCTTTGCCGTTCTTGAAACAGGAAGCTAATGCATTGTTCCAACAGGATAATGTACTCCCACACACTGCCCGTGAAACTCTTCGTGCTCTGCAAGACTTATAGCAACTTTTCTGGTCAACACGATCTCCGGACTTGTCTCCAGTCGAGCACATGTGGGATATGATGGAACGAGAAGTGACTCGAGCGACTCGTCAACCAACAGCTCTTACAGAACTACGTAGTCAGGTCAAGCAGGCGTAGCATAACGTATCCAAGGACAGTATTCGCCATCTGCACAATCCACTGAATACCAGGGTCAGCGCCTGCATTGCTTCCCGTGGTGGCTACACCACGTACTAATATAGGTGTTTCTGTTTCTGCATGGGTCGATACCAGGTGCAACAGGACCGCTTGAGGTACTGATTTGCAAATGAAATCATTTCATCTTCTCCATATACTCTGTTGCAAAAATAAATCTTGAGTGAATTGGAAACCTCTAAGGAAGTGTACAAATTTTTTCTGGCAGTGTGTATCAGTAATTAAAAACAGGTATCATTTAGGATTTAAGGTCATGGCTATTAAGTCTAAAGAATACTAGGAGATGTAATCTGGAAAAGTGTGATCACCAGGGAAAATAGTAAGCAAATTCAAATAGGCGTCGAATGCAGTAGTTGGGTTGGGTTGTTGGGGAAGGAGACCAGACAGCGAGGTCATCGGTCTCGTCTTATTAGGGAAGGACGGGAAAGGAAGTCGGCCGTGCCATTTCAAAGGAACCATCCCGGCATTTGTCTGAAGCGATTTAGGGAAATCACGGAAAACCTAAATCAGGATGGTCGGACGTGGGATTGAACAGTCGTCCTCCCGAATGCGAGTCCAGTGTGCTAACCACTGCGTCATCTCGCTCGGTCAAGCTCTTTGCTTTACATATTTTTGGAGGAGGTAGTATGGACCAAAAGAAGAAAAAAATTTCCAGTAAACCTTAAAGTGCCATGAGCACTTGTTCATCTTTACTACTGCGAAACACATCTCTTTCACTGAACAAATGCTCACAGCTCTGAAGGTATCATTTTAGAGCCCATGTTTAGTAGATCCTTTTTCATGGTTTGGTCCATACTACCTCCTCCAAAAATATGGAAGGCAAAGAACTCGCAGTAGAAGAGTTCTACTGTCAGAGGTAACAGAACGATTTTTGCTTATAATTTTCGACTCGATCGTTTCGTGACCAGAGATCCTTACCTTAGATTGAGCCACTTACCCTTCTCCACCATCCCTGAAAGTTTATATCATCGTTACGGAATCACCCTGTATATTGTTGCTCGAGAGAGGTCTTTTCAACAGTTGAAACAGTATGGATGATTGACTGAGCTGCCCTTGCACCATTAGACGACATAATTTTGCTACGCTGGTATTGCGAAGGGCTTAAAACTAGGACAAACTGCAGCTCTCATATTTCCTGAGGAATGTAGCTCTACTACATGGCTTAATGATAATGATTTTCCTCTTGGGTAAAATATTCCAGAGGTAAAATAGTCACACAGTAGGATCTCAAAGATGGGCTAGTCAGGACGATGTTGTCAATTGGAAAGACAAAATAAGCGTTATATGGGTCGCAGCGTGGAATATTAGCTCTGTAAACCAGGTAGCCAGGTTAGAGAATTTAAAAAGTGAAACGGGTAGGTTAAATTCATAGTGGGAATCAGTAAAGTGCTCCGGCAGGAAGACCAGGACTTCTGGCCAAATGAGTACGGCGATATCAACAGAAAATCAAATAGGGGTAATGCAGAAGTACACGGTCCACTCACACTAATGTAACCACCGCCTTTGTTAGACGTCAACGTGCAATAATCACTCAGACGGCGGTGGTGGCACTAGCAGTGGAGGGTACCTAAGGCTTGTCGGGGGACGCGGAAAACAGTGCTGTCGCAGTCATAATGCGGAAACGGAGCGATTTATCAGACGTCTAAAAAGGCATGATTATTGGCTTTCGGGCCAAGAGCTGAAGCGTTTCAGAAACGGCTAAGTCTGTAAACTGTTCGCGTGCCGCAGTGGTTAAAGTGTACCGTGCATGGAAAAATTGCACTATCCAAAACTGGTGCCAAGGCGACTGTGGTGCACAACGGGCCATCGATGACTGCGGTGAATGACGGCTGCAAATATGTGTACGGATGAATTGACTGTTGAGCAACTGACCACCCAGTTGAACCAAGGGTCTTCCAACAGTGTTTCCTCAACGACCGTCCGGCGAACACTGCAGCCCATAGGCCTCTGCAGCAGGCGCCTGGTTCATGCACCCATGCTGACTGCTGTTCACCGGCGACGAAGGCTGGGGGGGGGGGGGGGAGGGAGGGGGGGGGTTGTTTGGAGGAGGAGACCAGACAGCGAGACCATTGGTCTCATCGGGTTAGGAAAGGACGGGGAAGGAGATCGGGCGTGCCCTTTCAAAGGAACCATCCCGGCATTGGCCTGGAGCGATTTAGGGAAATCACTGAAAACCTGAATCAGGGTGGCCGAACACGGGATTGAACCGTCGTCCTCCCGAATGCGAGTCCAGTGTGCTAACCACTGTGCCACCTCGCTCGGTAATGCAGTAGTTATACATGTAGATTACGTATTTGGATACGATTAGGTTAGGTCATGGTAAAGTGCCGATGAATTAAAACAAGAATGAGGAGTCGCAAAGGTATTGAACGGTTAGGTTTTACTGTCTTCACGTCATGCGGCACAGTCTCAAAACAGAAAAACTGCCGAGATAACACAAGGACGCGAGGCGAGCCATGGCCGTGACATCGGCCATTAACCCACTACAGGTCCCTTCAGAAGCAATGCTCGTGATAGCGGTAAATCCTCCGTAACTGAATGTTCAAGGTGGCTAGCTGCTACGCGGGGGACACGGGTTCGATTCCCGGTACTGCCAGGGATTTGTCCTCGGTGGGAGGACTGGAACAGGGTGCACTCAGCCTCGTGATGCCACGTCAGGAGCTACTATACGGCGTATTAGTGGGTCCAGGTTATGAAAACGGACAAGATCATGACTGGGAGAGCGCTGTACAGACCCCACGCCCATCCATACCACATCCAACTACGCCCCCTGGCTAAAGATGATACGGTGGTCGGTAGGTACTTTCGGACCCTTGGATCTGTGGGGAAAAATAGAATTATAGGATGGCAGGTATGGAGCTGGTATAGTACGTGTATTTGGGAGCATTATAGGCCATTGTATAGCGCATTTGGAGCTGGTAAAGCACCTGCAGTTGGGACAATGGTATCAGAGAGCTCTTGAAGTGGGTTCACCGAATAAATCTCTCAGAGCATTAGAAATTAATAAAGACTTAATAAAAAGAAAAAGTGGTAATAGTTTACAGACGTTAGAATGATTCCCTGATTGCTAAGTCTTGAAAACACAACTTAGACAAGGTTACCAAGGATTTCTCACTGTTGCGAATAAGTTTTTCCTAGTTTCTAAGGTATTAAATACTGTTCATAAACCACAAAGTTCACGCAGACCACTAAACGCCAAACAACAGGACAGTGCACATACCATTCAGTTAACGTAGGTCATTTTTGTTGCCCATAGGTTAATGAAGGGCTTAGCCCACAGTACATACATTCTATGTGATAGCAGTAAACGTTAGGCAGAAGGTTATTAAAGTAAACATGTAGAAGATGGTATGGTAAGGAGTAGTTAAGACCAAATCAGACGGTACTATCGGGAAGCCTCGCTAATACCTGCCTTCATCCACGTAGTGGAGCCAAAAGATGCCCACGAAGAACAGACTGACAAAGGACAGAGTTAATCATGAAGCGTAAACTCAGTGTGTGTGCCAAATGCTAGTGAGACAGCAAGGGAAGTGTAAACGAAGTAAAGAACCATGCAAAACTGTGAGTGTAGTAGTGGGGACAAAATGTAAATAAGTGTAAATACGGAGTGTTCCTGGAGGAATGATAAATATTCAGGGATATCACAGGAATGATCATTCTGGTGAATATGGGGTATAAATTCATTATCGTAAGAGCTATGAGCACTTCTATATATATATATATATATATATATATATATATATATATATATATATATATATATATATATATATATATATATATATATATATATATATATATATATATGTTTGTGTGCCGGCCGAAGTGGCCGTGCGGTTAAAGGCGCTGCAGTCTGGAACCGCAAGACCGCTACGGTCGCAGGTTCGAATCCTGCCTCGGGCATGGATGTTTGTGATGTCCTTAGGTTAGTTAGGTTTAACTAGTTCTAAGTTCTAGGGGACTAATGACCTCAGCAGTTGAGTCCCATAGTGCTCAGAGCCATTTGAACCATTTTTTTTTTGTGTGTGTGTGTGTGTGTAACGAATCTCTTCCACTGCGAGCTCTTTGCTTTCAACATTATGGGAGGTGGTAGTATCGACCAAAACAAGAACAAAATGTCCGGTAAACATGGCCACTCAAGAGCATATCTTCAGGGCAATTATTCATCTCCGCTGTTGTGAAACCCTCTCGTCTACTGAACATAGCTCTTAGCGTAAGCATTTTAGAGCCCATGTTTACTAAACAACTTTTTCTTTTTTAGGTCCATACTGCCTCCTCTCAAGTTATGGAAAGCAACGAGCTTTCAGTAGCAGAGATTTGTTTCTCAGTATCGAAGATGAAGAAGTGGTCATAGCTCTTAGGATATGCATTTTAGAGCCCATGTTTACTACACTTCGTTGCTTCGAATGACCATTCTTGTCATATCCCTGAATATTTACCATTCCCCCTGGGATACCCTGTATATCAATACTTACACTGAAGCGCCAAAAAAAACTGGTATAGACATGCGTATTCAAATACAAAGATACGTGAACAGGCGGAATACGTGGCTGCGGTCGGCAACGCCTATATAAGACACCAAGTGTCTGGCGCAGTTGTTAGATCGGTAATTACTGCTACAATGGCAGGTTATCAATATTTAAGTGAGTTTGAACGTTATGTCATAGTCGGCGCACGAGCGATGGGACTCGGCATCTCCGAGGTAACAATGAAGAGGGGATTTTCCCGTACTACCATTTCACGAGTGTAACATCTCTGCGCCAGGAAAAAGATCCTGTAAGTACGGGATCAACGACGACTGGAGGGAATTGTTCAACGTGACAGAAGTGCAACCCATCCTCAAATTGCTGAAGATTTCAATGCAGGGCCATCAACAAGTGTCAGCGTGCGTAACATTCAACGAAAAATCATCAATATGGGCTTTCGGAGCCCAAGGCCCACTCATGTACCCTTGATGACTACAAGACACAAAGCTTTACGCTTCGCCTTGTAAGTGTCAAAACCGATATTGGACTGATTGGAAACACGTTGCCTGGTCGGACGAGTCTCGTTTCTAATTGTATATAGCGGATGGACGTGTACGGGTATGGAGACAACCTCATGAATCCATGGAACCTGCATATCAGCAGGGGATTGTTCAAGGTGTTGGAGGGTGTGTAATGGTGTGGGGCGTGTGCAGTTGGAGTGATATGCGACCCCTGATACGTCTAGATACGACTCTGACAGGTGACATGTACGTAAGCATTCTGTCTGATTACCTGCATCCATTCATGTCCGTTGTGCATTCCGACTCACTTGGGAAATTCCAGCAAGACAATGCGACACCCCGCACGTCCAGAATTGCTACAGAGTGGCTCCAGGAACACTCTTCTGAGTTTAAATACTTCCACTGGCCACCAAACTCCAAAGACATAAACATTATTGGGCATATCTGGGATGCCTTGCAACGTACTGTTCAGAAGAGATCTCTATCCCCTCGTACTCTTACTGATTTATGGACAGCCCTGCAGGAATCATGGTGTCATTTCCCTACAGCACTACGTCAGACGTTAGTTGAGTCCATTGCACGTCGTGTTGCGGCACTTCTGCGTGCTCGCGGGAACCCTACACAATATTAGGCAGGTGAACCAGTTTCATTGGATCTTCAGTGTATGTTACAGCCAGCTGAGAAATACGAATCCGGAGTCATATATTTTCCTAGAGGAAAGAAAGTGTAATACCACAGGCCACAGCCAACGGCAGAAGCCTGCGCATAGAACTGTGTATAATGGCTACTAGTTCTCAATATATTTACTTCTTAATGAAATGCGGCATTTTTAACATATCGCTTATTCCAAGGAACAAATTATTTTGTAGACTCAACGCTATGCACGAGAACAACACGTATGAAGAATTGTAGGAGCGCTGTTTCCTCGAGAAAGGTGAACATAGTTCAGAAACATGCATACCAGCAATCATAAAAGTTTTGTTAGCATAAGGGTGTCAGCTGCCGCCACACTTACAGTCAATGACCTGCGAATGCAACATTCTTCACGAAAACAGGCTGCTTCTGTGTTTCAGTGTAATGCAATGTAGCAACAGCTGGCCCCAATTCGAGACCATTCCTTATGACTTATATAGAAACATGACTTCTTCTGCATGGGCGGCCCTGGATAGCAGTATTTAAAACTTTGGTGCGAGCCCGTCGAAAGCTGCTATACTATCATGTCCAGTGTGCTCGGAAACTCCGTACCAATGAAACAGCTGCCACCATCGTCGCCAGGCATCGAACCTTCGACTGACACATGACCACTCACACACTTGGGCAGCTCTGCGCTCTGCCACCTCTATAATGCAGGGATCCAGCGATCATGTGCCAACGTCAAACTGAGGAATCCTTCTCCCTGTGCCACTAGAGCAAAACGCAGCCTGCCTATTTATTCTTGGTGACACCAATCTATGCCGCGACCATCCTGCTATGGTTGGAAACATGAGACTTATACTGACAAAGAGGTTGTGAGGACAGTAGGCGCTCGCTACCACTGGCATGGCCGGCGCTGGGATGTCAACACATCGTGAGACGCCATGAGGCTGTATTTATTGCGCTCTCCTGGCATCAACACCAGCGGCGTCGAAGAATGAATAAATATGGATAAACAGCAACTCAGGGTTTCTTATCCATAAGCTGCTGCACCCACAACCGCCTCCGGTAGATAGTGACTGCCCACAGCGGCACGTCATAGACACCACAATATAATACACCGGGCAAGGTGGCGCAGTGGTTAGCACACAACTCACAACCCACTTCCGGTCATCCAGATTTAGATTTTCCATGATTTCCCTAAATCGCTCCAGGCAAATGCCGGGATGGTTCCTCTGAAAGGGCGCAGTCGATTTCCTTCCCCTTTCTGGACGCAATCCGAACTTGAGCTCGTTCTGTAATGACCTCGACGTCGACAGGACTTTGAACGGCTCTGAGCACTATGGGACTTAACTGCTGAGGTCATCAGTCCCCTAGAACTTAGAACTACTGAAACCTAACTAACCTAAGGATAGCACACACATCCATGTCCGAGGCAGGATTCGAACCTGCGACCGCAGTGGTCGTGCGGTTCCAGACTGTAGCGCCTAGAACCGCTCGGCCACTCCGGCCGGCCAGGACTTTGAGCCTAATCTTCCTTCCTTCCTTCTTGTAATGCACATAAAATTGTATGTCATCACTTGTCTATTATTTACTATGTAATACTTACCACAGATTAAACTGCTAGCGACCTGTCATAATATCTACGTCCATAATGTTTGTGTACATGTTTCTCAATTTTGACTATCACTAAATGTAACAGATAACCTGTTACCATATTAATTTTATGAAGAACTGGATTTCTTTATTTGTTAACATTCACTGTAACAGACACAATCATCGTATGAGTCTTGTCTTTGTAAATGTCCCTCTTTGTGTATCAACATTCGTGTGACCTATATTCTTTGTACGTGTGTATACGTGTGTGTGTGTGTGTGTGTGTGTGGGCGCGCGCGCGCGCGCGCGCGCGTGTGTGTGTGTGTGTGTGTGTGTGTGTGTGTGTGTGTGTGTGTGGTGATTTACACTATGTGTGTGTTCAAAGTTCAGAAAATTGTTAAATCTCGCCTGACATTCTGGGAAATATCCTCCTCTTCGAAAGCAATCAACAGTGTAATAAAAAGACGCAGGATTTTCAATGTAACACAAAACCAATTCAATACTTAGGTTATTATTTGCTTTAACCATTATTAGGTCTATTTAAAATAAAAGTCTTTTTTTTTCTTATGTCCTTCTTTGCTGCATGGCACCACCATCCCAAGGGAACCCCACCACAATCAGCAAACATCACATGTGCAACATAATACAATTTTAATTGTGAACAGCCATCTGAAGATCAACCTTTCAGTTCGAAAGCAATAACAGCGCCATTTCTTCATAATGAAAGTACAGTTAACGGTGGATAGTTGCTGTTTTTACTTTATTTTAAGAATTAACCTGTATTTTCACACATCCACAGTATCATCATATCAATTTTCGACAAAACAGGATTAAACACTGCCAAGACACAAAGTAAACGAGCCTACCTGCACTACTACGAAATTATTTATCCTGTCTTATTAGAGCACAACTGTTTTTCTTTCTTACACTGTATCGCTGGCTGTGTGAAGTCTAATGAAAATCGCTCAACTCAGAGGCAGAAGCAAATGGTTTCTAAGCACGCTTGTAATGGGATACTGCATATTTGGTTGATAATGATCGTGCCTTTCAAAGAGGGCCGAGAGCAAGAGTCATCCAGCATTTCAAGATAGCATGGAGTAAGTGTGATCAGAAAAGCTCTACGTACAGTGAAACAAACAACTAAACTCTAAATAAGACCCTAAGACATACTTATTTACATTCAATAAATTTGGAATGAAAATATTATTCCTATCGAGCAAAAATTGTTGGCAGTAACAGATACTAAAGCAAATGTAATTTCATTAGCTATTGCAACTATTAAGAAAATGAGTACGAATGCTACTTCATTGTGAACCTCCTTCTTTGTAAAATAATATTTGTGTCAGTTACTATAATCGGCATATTTTCATGGTGTTTAGTTATCAAGTAGAACGTTTTGATTATGTGCTATGTTTCTGTGTCGCTTGAGTCACACCTTATCAATATCGTCCACGTAATTGCATATCAAATTGCTACACTAAGAGTCGAGATTCTTAGAGTAACACTCTTTCATTGCTTATGTATACGCTGTATGAAACTAGTTAACAAATATGGTTATATGTTACTTCATGTGACTATTTATTCCGTAACTACATGTAATACACTGAGGTGACAAAAGTCATGCGATAGCTATATGCACATATACACTATGTGATCAAAAGTATTCGGACACCTGGCTGAAATCAACTTAAAATTTCGTGGCGCCCTCCATCGGTAATTCTGCAATTCAGTATGGTGTTGGTCTACTTTTAGACTTGATGACAGCTTCCACTGCCGCAGGCATACGTTCAGTCAGGTGTTGGAAGGTTTCTTGGGGAATGGCAGCCCATTCTTCACGGAGTGCTGCACTGTGGAGAGGTATCGATGTCACTCGGTGAGACGTGGCACGAAGTCGGCGTTCCGAAACATCCCAAAGGTGTTCTCTAGGATTCAGGTCAGGACTCTGTGCAGGCCAGTCCATTCATTACAGGGATGTTATTGTCGTGTAACCGCTCCGCCACAAGCCGTGCATTATGAACAGGTGCTCGATCATGTTGAAAGATGCAATCGCCATCCCCGAAATGCTCTTCAACAGTGGGAAGCAAGAAGGTGCTTAAAACATCATTGTGGACCTGTGCTGTTATTGTGCTACGCAAAACAACAAGGAGTTTAAGCCCCCTCCATGAAAAACACAACCACACTATAACACCACCGCCCCCGAATTTTACTGTTGGCACTATACACGCTGGCAGATGACGTTCACCGGGCATTCGCCATACCCGCACCCTGCCGTCGGATCGCCACATTGTGTACCGTGATTTGTCACTCCAGACAACGTTTTTCCACTGTTCAATCGTCCAATGTTTACGTTCCTTACACCAAGCGAGACGTCGTTTGGCATTTACCGGCGTGATGTATGGTTAATGAGCAGCCGCTCGACTATGAAATCCAAATTTTCTCACCTCCTGCCTAACTGTCATAGTACTTGCAGTGGGTCCCGATGCAGTTTGGAATCCCTGTGTGATGGTCTGGATGGATGTCTGCCTATTACACATTACGACTTTCTTCAACTGTCGGCGGTCTCTGTCAGTCAACAGACGAGGTCGGCCTGTAACGCTTTTCCACTTCACTATCTCATCGGAAACAGTGGACCTAGGGATGTTTAGGAATATGAAAATCTTACGTACAGACGTATGACACAAGTGACACCCAATCACCTGACTACGTTCGAAGTCCGTGAATTCTGTGGAGGCCCCCATTCTGCTCTCTCGCGTAGTCTAACGACTACTGAGGTCGCTGATGTGGAGTACCTGGCAGAAGGTGGCAGCACAATGTACCTAATATGAAGAAGGTATGTTTTGGGGGTGTCCAGATACTTTTGGTCACATAGTGTACAAATGGCTCTAGAATTTAGTACACGAGGTATATAAGGGCAGTGCAATGGTGGAACTGCCATTTGTACAGAGATTATCTATGTGAAACGGTTTCCGACGCGATTATGGCCACAAGACGGGAATTAACAGATTCTGATCGTGGAATGATTGTTGGAACTAGATGCGTGGGACATTCCATTTCTGAAATCGTTTGCGACTTCAATATTCCGAGACCCACAATGCCCAGTGTGTGCCGAGAATACTAATTTTCAGGTGTTACCTCTCACCACGGACAACGCAGTGGCCGACGTCCTTCACTTAACGACCGAGAGCAGCGGCGTTTGCGTAGAGTTGTCAGTGCTAACAGACGAGTCAAAATCAATGTGGGACGTATGACGAACGTATCCGTTAGGACAGTGCGGCGAAGTATGAGATTAATGTGCTATGGCAGCAGACGACCGACGCGAATGCTTTTGGTAACAGAACGAAATCGTCTGCAGCGCCTCTTCTGGGCTCGTGACCATACAGGTTGGATCCCAGACGGCTGGAAGGCCGTGACATGGTCAGATGAGTCCGGATTTCACTTGGGAAGAGCTGATGGACCCAAGTTGTTAACACAGCACTGTGCAAGCTGCTAGTGGCTCCATAAAGGCATGGGCCGTGTTTAAATGGAATGTACTGGGTCCCCTGGTCCAACTGAACCGATCATTGATTGGATATGGTTATGTTCGGCTACTTGGAGACCATTTTCAGTCATTCATGGACTTCATGTTCGCAAACAGGGATGGAATATTTGTCGATGATCTTGCGCCATGTTACCGGGCCACAATTGTTCGCGTTTGGTTTGAAGAACATTCTGGACAAGTCTAGCGAATGATTTGGCCAGCAGATCGCCCAACATGAATCTCATCGATCATTTGTAGGGCATAATTGAGAGGGCAGTTCGTGCACAGAATGCTGCACCGGCAACATTTTTGCTATTATGGACGGCTGTAGAGGCAGCATGATTCAGTATTTCTTGGAGCGACTTGTTGAGTCCCATTGCACTACGCGGGGAAAAGAAGGTCCGATACGATATTAGAAGATATCTCACCTCAGTGTATGTAAGTACAAATCTTCGCACTGCCACTCAATGTAAGTTGTTTGGCATAACCAACGAAACTTCGTCACACAGCTTTACAGGCGCGAGCACGCGCGCGCGCGCGCGCGCACACACACACACACACACACACACACACACACACACGCGCGCGCGCGCGCAACCAAAAGATCACATATATGGAAAATGTTTTTGCAGTGACCTTCAGTCCGAAGACTGATACACCCCTTCACGCTAGTATATCCTGTGCAGACCTCTTCATCACAGCATAACTACTGCAACTTACATCCCACTTAAACCTGTTTACTGTATGCATGGCCTTGTCACTCTCAACAATGTTTACCACCCACACATCCCTCCGTTACCAAATTGACAACTCCTTGATGGCTTACCATGCATCCTATCATAGTATACCGTATTTTAGTCAAGTTCTCCCGTAAGTTTCCTCCTTCCCCAATTCGATTTAGTACCTCTTCATTAACTGCTCGATGTACGTCTCTAATCGACAGTATTCTTCTTTATCAACACATTTCCAAATTTTTTACTCTCTTCTTGTCTGAACTGCTTTCCCTCCACATTTCACCTCCATCCAAGGCTTCATTCCAGGCTAATAGCCTCAGAAAGACTTCTTAACACCTGATGTTATATTCAGTGGTAAGAAATTCCTCTTTTTCAGCACATTTTTTCTTACTATAGCTAATCTGGATTTTATGTCCTCTCTACTTCGGACATCATCAGTTATTTTGCTGCTCAAAGCAAAACTCAAGTACAGCTTTTCGTCTCTTATTTCTTCGTGTAAATTCTTCGGCAACGCCTGATTTAATTCGATTAAATCTCATTACGCCATTATTTATGTCGATGTTCATCTTATAACCTCTTTTCAACACAATGTCCATTCCGTTCGGTACTCTTCCAAGTCCTTCGGTATCTCTGGCAGAATATCAATGCCATCGGAAAACCTCAATGATTTTAGTTATTCTCCCTCAACTTTAATTGCGTTTCCAAATTTCTCATTGATTTCATTCACAGCTTGCTCATTGTATAGAATGAATAACATTGGAGGTAGGATACAACACTACCTCACTCCTTTCTCAACCGCTGATTTTCTTTCGTGTCCTTCGGGTCTTATAACAGCAGTCTGATTTCTGTATAACCTGTATACGATCTTTCGGTCCCTGAATTTTATCCTGCTACCTGCAGAATTTCGGAGAGTGTATTCCAGTCAACATTGTCAAAAGTTTTCTCTAAGTCCACAAGTGCTGTAAATGTTAGACTGCCTATCTTCTAAGTCGTAGGGCAAATATTGCCTCAAGTGTTCGTGCATTTCTCCGGAACCCAAATTGATCTTCCCAGAGGTCGGGTCTACCATTCTTTCCATTCCTCTGTAAATAATTCGTGTCAGTATTTTGCAACCATGACTTATTAAACTGATGGTTCAGTAGGATACACAACTGTCAGCAACTGCCTTCTTTGAAATTGAAATTTTAAAAATAATATATAATTACCAGAATGATATTTTCACTCTGCAACGGAGTGTGCGCTGATATGAAACTTCCTAGCAGATTAAAACTGTGTGCCGGACCGAGACTCGAACTCGGGACCTTTGCTTTTCGCGGGCAAGTGCTGTACCGGCGGAACTACCCAAGCACGACTCACACGCCGTCCGCACTTGCCCGTGAAAGGCAAAGGTCCCGAGTTCGAGTCTCGGTCCGGCACACAGTTTTAATCTGCCAGGAAGTTTCAATATATAATTAATAGCTGGGCACCTAATGATGTTCACGAAGTGCGTCGTATCTAACTAAACAGTTTGTTATAAAACGCGGCAGAAGCAAGATAGTATGCTATTTATAATATTATTTTTACACATATTCATTTTGTAGACCCAACTATATTTAAGAGCAGCATAGCTCAGAAAATTTTGTTGACTGGTCAGTCACACGGAAAAAAAAAATGTATTAACGAAGCCCACTGCAGGCACCATCTGTCCTCTGTTGTACACAGCCTAACACGTCACTGTCACCTCGTCTCTCCTGATGACAAACAATGTTTACACCAAGACTGCACACTTACTGGTAACAACATTTATTTTTATCAAATCGTTGGCCAATTACGTCTATAGAGCCATTTTCATGTGGTTACTCCGTGAAAAAGTACGAGTGAAACTACGTACTGCGCCATGTCTCATGGAATTTTGGCTTTTATCACATTTACCGTATGTATGTCAATTGTAGGAGCAAAAATGCGACTAGTTCTGTGTGGTCGAGACAGTCTTACTTTTGAAAGTCTTATTTATCTGTTATCAGGACTTGCCTACCTTTGAATGTTTAAGGCGTACATTTTGAAATGTGCAACTGCGTCGATGTTGAAAATACTTTTGTCGTCGAAATTGGCCCGTAGTGTGATACAAACAAACTCTTATCGGTAATTTCACAGTCTTGTTGAAATAATATTATCATACAAATTTCTTAATAATTCGCAAAAGTTTAATAAGTAGTCCATACTGGTATATCTGGGAGTATGCGTGCGGAACGATTTGAAGTGGAATGATCATATAAAATTAATTGTTGGTCAGGCGGGTACCAGGTTGAGATTCATTGGGAGAGTCCTTAGAAAATGTAGTCCATCAACAAAGGAGGTGGCTTACAAAACACTCGTTCGACGTATACTTGAGTATTGCTCATCAGTGTGGGATCCGTACCAGGTCGGGTTGACGGAGGAGGTAGAGGAGATCCAAAGAAGAGCGGCGCATTTCGTCACAGGGTTATTTGGTAACCGTGATAGCGTTACGGAGATGTTTAGCAAACTCAAGTGGCAGACTCTGCAAGAGAGGCGCTCTGCATCGCGGTGTAGCTTGCTCCCCAGGTTTCGAGAGGGTGCGTTTCTGGATGAGGTATCGAATATATTGCTTCCCCCTACTTATACCTCCCGAGGAGATCACGAATGTAAAATTAGAGAGATTAGAGCGCGCACGGAGGCTTTCAGACAGTCGTTCTTCCCGCGAACCATACGCGACTGGAACAGAAAAGGGAGGTAATGACAGTGGCACGTAAAGTGCCCTCCGCCACACACCGTTGGGTGGCTTGCGGAGTATAAATGTAGATGTAGAAATAGTGGTCTAGTCTGTAGGAGTTCCGTAAAATGTCGTCATGTGATAATTTTTTGGGTATTAATTTTTAGCACCTAATCGGAAGCAGAGTTCCTGCAGTGAAGACCGGGTGGTTTTTGAAACAGGGCATAAGTTCGGCTAACACAAAGATGGGGTAGAAAGTCGGCACCGACCTTTCCATAACAACTATTTCGGCATTCGCCTTAAATGCTTTACGGAAAATATGAGAACTTAAGCCTGAGTGGCTGGACGAAACTTGAAGCTCACACCTCCAGATTGCGAATCCAGAGCCGTGATCACTGCTCCAGCCCACTGGGTTAAGATTTATAGAATTGAATAAAAAAAGTGTCAAAATGATGAATGGAATCATTTTTGCTCTTTTACAAAACCATACATTTTTCCTTGTGTAATACTTTTATTACGAAAAAGAAAACTGATCGCTGAAGAAAACGCGTGTATTGTCGTAAATTACACAAGGCAATGGCGGACCTCAGTCACTTATATTCTAATATAGAAACTTGTCATTTTGTCACAGAAACCGGCATGTTATTGATGTGATTAAGGAAATTATGACATCTTTAATCCGAATGAACGGACCGCTATCTCGCTCTTCAAAATGGTTCAAATGGCTCTGAGAACTATGGGACTTAACATCTGAGGTCATCAGTACCCTAGAACTTAGAACTACTTAAAAATAACTAACGTAAGGACATCACACGCATCCATGCCCGAGGCAGGATTCGAACCTGCGACCGTAGCAGTCGCACGGTTGCAGACTGAAGCGCCTAGAACAGCTCGGCCACACTAGCCGGCTCTCGCTCTTCCCACACACAAATCAGAGCTCTTTAATTGCAGTGCCTGCTGATTACTGAAGACATAAGAAATAACCAGTATGTGAGGGTACAGGTAAAATACACTGGTAGCTCTTTCTGTAAGTCTGTTGCTAGCTGGAAATTAAAACCTCTCTTTCTTTCCACGGAAAAAGATCGTTTTGTTACGATCTGCGAGATGCCATGACGGACCTGGAAGATTCTTATTCTTAGAACTTTAAATAAATCTTTGTATATCCTCTTGTATTGGTTTACAGTGTCTTATTAGCAGATTATCACGGAGAAATTTGGTTCACATTGGGAATAAACATGTATCTGTGACTAAGATGGTGCTTCTGTTATAGACTAATATATGAAGGGCTTATTTCAATAGTGGTACAAGTCCATTACCTCTACTTTTCTGTCTATAATGCTTCTGACATTAATGGTCCATACGAGCAGAAAGAAAAGTTCATCTCTAGCAAGAAGCCATATGCTTGAATATTTCTGGTATCTCAACTGCAGATTTTTCAGCGCTTATTTAACTTTAGGGTCTGTATCTCAGAATGAACAAAAGTGGACTTGAGCCACTATTGAAATTAGCCCTTCATATCAACTGGTACATTATACTCAACATGTAACAAACAGGAAATTGCACGAGTAGTGAATTTCCCTGAGGATGTGTCGTATACTGAAACCTTGTGTGCTGGACATTGTCACGCTTGTGAGATTGTTCCGGAAACTGAAGATCGAAGATAAGAGCCAGATGACAGAGACTGGATTGCAGTTTTAGCTTCAAACTGTGCTTATTCATGAAATGTACAGAACGGTAGTGGCAATGTACTTCCTATAGGAAACTATTTAGAAAGTAGTTTAGAACTTTCAAACTGTATTACCACACTATGGGGCATAGACTCCGCAAAAGTTGAAATCTAAGCCTTGTGGTTGTAATCTTTAGGCCGACACTCTACCTGAGAAAATTCCTGAACGAGGCACAGAGCTCAGATTTACTATCTGCAGAACTAATTCATACTACTTCAGCTAAAAACAGAAGACCACATCAACATGTACAACAAAAGTTTTCAATATTCTCATTCCATAATAACTCTTCCCGACGATTTAAATGTATGATTGGTGTTTTAGCCTTCGATGCGCAGGATTTTAAGTTTTGTTTAATTTAGGGAGAGAATATTTGCAGAAAACTAGTCAGTAATTCTTTTCAAAATATTATTTACAATTTCCGCTGCTGGTGGAATTTCGTAGGAGTGATGTCTTGCCTGTGGAATTTGTGAACCTACCGCTGGTAACTTGACATGCAAAAATTCTACCTAAAAAAAAAGCAATAATTAATTGGTGGTGGCACTTGACCGTAAACGTCAGCAGACTGTATGCTGGCGCAGTATACACTTACATCTTGATTGCGAAGCAGGAGGGAATTAATGATGGCCTGCATAATGAAGACACAAGCCAACCGTTCGCGGGTGCAGATACCGCCGCAAGAAACCACGCTTGTAACAGCTTGTGGTAAGCCCATCACAAACTTTTCATGCTCACGTCACATGCGTAGCTTTCATTTGTCTACATATACTAGGATTTATTCCGGTCGTTAAGATAAACACGTGAATAAGAAAACAAAATTTCACTATTTTCTGGAAATACTATTGTGGTTATTGCTACTGCTTTAGGTTTTATTATCCATACACATTAAGAATAGCAGATTTCATATCACGATAGCATTAAAAAACATAATATTTTGTGAAGTTCAACGAAGGGATATTTGTAACAACAGTCTCATTGCATTCGAGATCATAAATATACACTTAAGCGCCAAAAAAAAACTGGTATAGATATCCGTATTCAAATACAGAGAAATGTTAACGTGCAGAATACGCCGCTGCGGTCGGCAGCGCCTATACAAGACAACAAGTGTCTGACGCAGTCGTTAGATCGGTTACTGCTGCTACAATGACAGATTACCAAGATTTAAGTGAATTTTAACGTGGTTTTATAGTCGGCGCGCGAGCGATGGGACACAGCATCTCCGAGGTAGCGATGAAGTGAGATTTTCCCGTACGACTCTTTCACGAGCGTACCGTGAATATGAGGAATCCTATAAAACATCAAATCTCCGACATCGCTGCAGCCGAAAAAAATTCCTGCAAGAATGGGACCAACGACAACTGAAGAGAATCGTTCAACGTGATAGAAGTGCAACCCTTCCACAAATTGCTGTAGATTTCAATGCTGGGCCTGCAACAAGTGTCAACGAAACATCATCGATGTGGGATTTCGCAGCCGAAGTCCCATTCGTGTACCCTTGATGACTAAACGACACAAAGGTTTATGCCTCGCCTGGGCCCGTCAACACCGTCTTTGGACTGCTGGTGACTGGTAACATATTGCCTGGTCGGACGAGTCTAGTTTCAAATTGTATTGACCGGATGGACGTGTACGGGTATGGAGACAGCCTGATGAGTCCATGGACCCTGCATGTCAGCAGGGGACCGTTCAAGTTGGTGGACGCTCAGTAATGGTGTGGGGCGTGTGCAGATGGAGTGAAATGGGACGCCTGATACGTCTAGATACGACACTGATAGGTGACACGTACGTGAGAATCCTGTCTGATTACCTGCTTCCATTCATGTCCACTGTGCATTCCGACTGACTTGGGCAATTCCAACAGGACAATGCGACACCCCACACGTCCAGAATTGTTACATAGTGGCTCCAGGAACACTGTTCTAAGTTCAAACACTTCCGCTGGCCACCAGACTCTGCAGACATGAACATTATTGAGCATATATGCGATGCCTTGCAACGTGCTGTTCAGAAGTGATCTCCACTCACTAGTACTCTTACGGATTTATGAACAGCCCTGCAGGATTCATGGCGTCAGTTCCCTCCAGCACTACTTCAGACATTAGTCGAGTCCATGTCACGTCGTGTTGCGGCACTTTTGCGCGATCGTGGGGGACCTACACGATATTAGGAAGGTGTACCAGTTGGCACTTCAATGTGTATCTTGAAATCTGCAGTGGTATCGATAAGTCTGAAATAGTGAAATTTTTAGTTTCGAATCACTAATTTCAGTTTGTTGTAAGTATACCTGTACATGGAATGTATTATCGCAAACACAATGTTTTGGATACATACCAAATAGTGAGCGGATAGCCCGAAGCACCTTGCACCAATTACAAAATTGTTACGGATCAACAGAAAACCATTTATTTGCAAAAAGAAGAGTATGACTGAACTATTAATCTGATATCTCCAAGTAAAAAGAAAGTTCAGTGACGTTATTACAGCAAATAAAAACCATATAGTTGGTTATTCACTTGTTTCTGGTTACAACATCAAACTATGACACAATGTACAAGTAGACAACATTTTGAATTACGTATGGGATTTATCCGCTCTTGTTTGCTTTTTTGTCTGTTCTTTTTATCTCAAACTAAAAACTGCATTTGTTCAATTAAATCGAAAACTTGAAATACCGTGTGTAACAGGCCTCAAGGAAAACTAATATCAGTGTACAAGAAAATTGTGAGGTGTGCAGCGTTGTATATCAAAGCAAAAATAATTATTCTGTGGAACGAGAACATTACATGAAATCACCAATTCTCAGTAAGCAACTGACATACTTTGTTATTTGTGCTAAGTATTAGGAACTGAATTCATTCTGAGCATCATATTTGACTGTAAATTCTATTATAGTGCTTAGATTGTATGGGTCTTATTAAGATTGAGGACAATTAAAGCATAATGAGCAACCAGCCAAGAAAATCTTTGTTTTTGCCAACCTGGCAGGTCAGTTTTGTGGTTTCGACTTATATTTAGTAAGTTCAACTCATTATAATTATATGTTATACATATGTTAATGACGCAGTGTAGAGAATTATAGAAACCGGACAGGAAATCTATTGTTATTCGTGTAAGGTCAGTGGCTTAATAACACTCAAGAGCTGCGATACGTAACTAGTTAAAGATTTGATAATCTTGTTTACGTTTGATAGACGCTCTTTTAATATGACCAGTGCTAAAAAAAATTACACCGCCACCTGCCGTCTCGTTTCACTATTTCAGTCGAGCCATTTCTTCATTAAGTTTATAGTCGCCACAGGGCAATGAGTCTGCCGTGAAATTTACGTCCTCGTTCGATAATGCAACGTTTAATATGGAGAAGCGGTGGCTAACCGGTAGCAGCCAATGCGAGCACTGCTCAGTTCTACTTATTTTTTGGTCACGTAACATACATTAATTCTTGAAGGAGAATAACGGTTAATTTTGAACACTAGGAGTGAAAACATTTACCTTGTTCAACTTAATACTTGTATTCAGTGTAACGTGGGCCACGATGCGTATGTGGTTCTGATTCCGCCCATTCGAAACGCGGTATTTCAACCCCAATACCTATACAGCTTTATCTGTTTTCTACGCTATTATTTCTATTTAGAAACACCGAGGGTAATAAAATTTCATAAGATTACAAATGTGGTCATCAAGTTGATTAAAGTTCACTTTGTATATGGGGGAGATAGAACTTTGTATGAGGCCCATTTAAACTTCATTTGAAGTAAATGACAAGCCGCGTTCTTTCGAATACGCGATGAAAAGCGTGACAAACTTACTCTGCACACATAAAGGCTCGAAAAATGGAGCTCCCTCTACTTTTATCAACTGATATGGTTGTGATGTATCTACAGACGACAAACACCGATGGCTCAGGCGCCATCCGTTGACGGGAAAATCTTTGTAAATCTATACATCTTCTTTCCATATCAAATTGTCATTAGACCAGTACTCCGAAAGTAAGAAAATATTAGAAGTTTTGTGATATATTTAAGGGATGTAGCTACAGCTAAGACAATTGACTTAAAATTAACCTAATCTGGTACGAAGATTCTTGGGAATATCTATGACTAGGATGCTTATGTATAAAAAAGCCTGAAACTTGTAAATTATCTGTTAGTTTCACACAGCCTACTACTGAAAAAGTAATGCCAAATCCGATGATGCAGTTTTATTCTTTACACTTTTGTCCTTTAGAAATCATTTTTGCCTCATCATCGGACACTCCCTGTAACAGTTGGACCGGGGGGATCCTTCCCCTTGCAGCCTGAACGTGGATCATCGACGGGAATTCCCGAAGCCCTCGTACTGGACCTGTAACAAAACAAATTCCCATGATAATTTTCAATATTTTTCTGTCGGCATACATAGGATAATTGAAAAATATTAAATTCTGAGAAAATGTTGATATGTCGAAAAAAAGTCATTTTCTTCGCCCACAAATTCGAGAAAAAAGCGTACACCAGATACAGACTTTTGAAGATATCGAAAAACAACTACATATGATGATAGAGAATTCAGTTTAGAATGCCGGCATCAAATTCCGATCAAAATCGTATGTAGCGTTCTCAAGTTATGTTTCCCGCCAACTTGATAAACATGGTTTCGAGAAAAACACGTTTAAAATTTTTGGTTACATTTTTTTGTACTTGAGTTAAGCATACTTCTAGTCACCCATGTTGGACCATACAGTAATCCTTCCAGATGCAAAGGGATGACCTCCTCCACCTCTGTCGTCGCCGTGATGGACCTGTTGGCCTCTTTGACAGCTTCTCATATCCCATGTTCTGCTCGCTCAATACGCTTTTCGTTCGTTATGTGTAGAAGTTGTAAGAGACTGGTCCAATCTCAAGTTCGAGCACGTTCGTCATTTCCATAATGCCTGTTAGGCCGTCGTTGAAATTACGTACTGCCACAGTGGCCACAATGTCGACAGTTTTTTTTCTCCGCTGTGAATGGTTGTCGGCGATACTTTTCACAAATCGCCTTGTAAGTTGATAACGAAGTTTCTAGCGAACTTGAGATGAACACTAAAATTAGGTAGACATCACAGAAAACATTTTGGACCAAAAAGTCGTTTTTTTGACATTTTCAAAGAAGACTACCTCATTAAGAGCATTGCCGCTCATTACGAAACTATTTTCTTTCGTGATTCACATGGTAGAATTTCACGGTATCCTTGCTTAATTATTGTTGATTAAAAGAAGTTATTTTTAACGAATTAATCTTCACCCGAATTTATACTGTGTTTTAAATTAAATATTGTGCAAATGACTCTCCAGTTAGCTGCAACAAAACCTGTTTGGTACGATAAATGTAAGGTAGTGTACATTAGGTTTTAATGTCCCGTCGACGGCGAGGTCATTAGAGACAGAGCACAAGCTCGGATTGGAGAAGAAAATCGGCCATGCCTTTTCAAAGGAAACATGTAGGCATCTTTTTAAACGATTTAGTAACAGTACGGAAAACCTAAATTTGGACAGCCTGACGTCCGTTATAATGAAGACAAGTCCAGTGCTTCAACACTGCCCGTCCTCGCTTGTTCATCGGAACGGAGGCTGGTTTTACTAACAAGGGAACCTCCCCATCGCACCCCCCCTCAGATTTAGTTATAAATTGACACAGTGGATAGGCCTTGAAAAACTGAACACAGATCAATCGAGAAAACAGGAAGAAGTTGTGTGGAACTATGAAAAAATAAGCAAAATATATAAACTGAGTAGTCCATGTGTAAGATAGGTAACATCAAGGACAATATTAGCATATGAGTGCAGTGGTCCCGTGGTTAGAGTGACCAGCTGCGGAACGAGAGGTCCTTGGTTCGAGTCCTCCTTCAAGTGAAAATTTTAAATTATTTATTTTCGCAGAGTTACGATCTGTCCGTTCATTCATTGACGTCTCTGTTCACTGTAATAAGTTTAGTGTCTGTGTTTTGCGACCGCACCGCAAAACCGTGCGATTAGTCGACGAAAGGACGCGCCTCTCCAATAGGAACCGAAAACATTTGATCGCAAGGTCATAGGTCAACCGATTCCTCCACAGGAAAACACGTCTGATATATTCTTTACGACACTGGCGACGGCATGTGCGTCACATGACGGGAATATGTTGTCGACCCACCTAACTTGCACACTTGGCGAATGGGTAAAAAGATTCTTCTACCTTGCCCGATTTAGGTTTTCTTGTGGATGTGATAATCACTCCCAGAAAAGTGATGAAAACATAAGAGTTTGTCACATAAACTGCAACAAATGAATGCAACAGTTTCACAATCGCACAGTTTTCCCTGTGCTCTGTCAAAACATATGTTTTTTACGTTTTCAAATGTTTCCATGCGTAGACCGTCAAATACTGTAAATGTCCAAGCAAATCTGAACATGTCCTGGAATTTTGGAGAGCGAAGTTGATTATGTGTGAGTGCCTGAACTTTGATAATTATCTGAAAATAAAAAATTAAACTTTTCACTCGAGAGAAGATTTGAACCAAGGACCTCTCGTTCTGCAGCTGCTCACGCTAACCACGGGACCACGGCGCTCGCAAGCTGTCACTCTCCTTGATGTTGCCTACCTTGCCCATGGACTACTCAGTTTGTATATTTTGCTTATTTTTTTCATAGTTCCACACAACTTCTTCCTGTTTTCTCGATTGATCTGTGTTCAGTTTTTCAAGGCCTATCCCTGTGCCAACTTATAACTACATCTGAGGGGGGTGCGATGGGGAGGTTCCCTTGTAAGTACGATCCAAGTGCAGACGGTATGCCCTTTGTTTCCTTTCACTTGACAACCGGCTTACCCTGATTGTTTTATGGAGGACTTCGGACCACGGTGCATTTGTTGTACTTTACACTCATACGAAGTCTTTTCAGAGTAAAAGTCACTATCCTAGGACTGAGTGTAGCTCCAACCCAAAACCTTTATATTTACAATAAACTTGTGCCTCATTTAATTCCCTAAATCTATCGCCACTGCCTCTTAAAACTACGTCTTTCTACACTGATGAGCTGAATTAACTATGATATACTAGTGCAGGATACCATGCTTACGCTTTGCGAAATTTATTCCTAAACGTTTCCTTGTAGCCCAAATGGCAATACATAGAAGAGATGATTTACTACTAATGTGATCTCTGTAAATCAATATCCTTCACCAACTAAGAGTGGTTATGATTATTTCGGGATATCAGAAGCGTCAGATTTCATTTGCGTATTTCAGTGATAGTGACTGCAGTATTTGTGAAAACTATACAGTCCATAAATAAATATGATGTTAATAGCAATATGACGCCTCGTATAGAACGGAAGTCGGTCTTAAACAGAAGATTAATGCAAATATATGTATATTACAGAACTGATGTCATAGTATTATATGATATACAAAGTAACGCCCTTTGTCCCATTCACGGCTAATCCCGGGGAGATGACTACTTGTACAAATTTCTTGCTACAGTATTTCATTACTGCAAGATCTGATGAAAGTCTGACGTTAAATCTGACATTACCTGTCACGTCATAAACAAAATACGTGAGCGTAGTGCACTCCCCTGAGGCGTAATCCAAATTACAAGTGTGCCTACTGATAACTTTGCGTCCAGTCAAGTATGACATTTCCTGCCTGTGAATAAAATCTCGAGTCAGTCCATATAAATATGTTTCCATTAGTTAACTTCTGTGGTATTTTGAATCAAACAAAAGTATTGTTTCCTCTGGCCAATTTTGTCAGGGACACGGCTTGCATCACACGACCGCAGAAATTTAAATAAACATAAAAACTCTACTACTTAAGTGTAGTTGCATAAGTATGATTAAAGAAATGTGTTCATTAATGTTACCACTGATCATGTACACGTATTCTGTAAACTCACTCGTTCCACATCATTTCGATAAAACGTTCAGATGATCTGTGGAACAGGTAACTAACTTACTTACTAAATCATGACTGCAAATCGCCTGACTGTGTTCAGATATGTCCACACCCATGTATGATACAATATGGCTGAAAAGTGCATAATTTCTGAAGGATAATAATTGAATATTCTGTTAAATTACCTTAACGCAAGTTTCCCGTGATATTTTTCGTCCTTTCTACTGAGCGTGTTAATCAAAAACCAACAAATTGCCACATTTCTGTTATTCCTCTTGTGTTTATTTATTTGACTTGTAGTTCCCATCAGTAAATTATAACATCCAAATAACATTTTATGTGCATTTTAATTTATTTAATGTGATATTTTGATATAAAAATTACCGATATACCGAGTTAAAGCATTTCTGTATGTCATTGTACGCATCAGATTTAATCAGATTTAAATGTTAATACAAAGCAATTATTACGTTATACTAAAGAAAATGACAGCTCGTAATAAGTGTGCGCGTTCATGAAAATGGGATATTGCAACAGTATTAAATGCATCTTCATGGTCCTACGGGCAATTTCTGATGCGCTAATAATACCGTATCGTTGCAGATTATGCGCATCCGCTATGCCTTTGATCTTGATGAAACAGTTGAGAGTCTGATACTTTCTGTGTTAGTCGAAATCATACACTTCAGGCACATACAAATGAAAGGCGAATGTCTTCCAGAACTGATTATATTTTTAGATCGTTATTAATAATTCGCTTTCGCACAACAAGTGGATCGTTTAACATTACTACAACAGATTTCTTTCATTATTTGGGGATAATTTAAATGAAAGGACATTGCAAGTCAGTATGTCAGATGCAAATACAACATCTTTTTTCAAAAAGAAGGAACTATTTTCATAATTTCTGGATCTTCACCTCTTTATAGAATGATATAACGCATCAGCAACTTGTGTTATTTTCTCCTGGATTCGGGACGTACAATTTTTTTTCCTCGTGAGTAAAGGAGATGGTTGCCATGAACAAGGAGACAGATATGTGAAGACCTAGACGCATTTGGCGTCGAAAGGACTTTCAATTATTTTTACGTACATTTTCAGAGAGCTATTCTGACAAACATTTGGCAAAAATATTCAGATCCTCTTAATAAGCTTGAAGAGTCACATGCCTTAATACTGATTGCTTCGTTTTCTGATTTACAGATAAGAGTAGGCTACTATACTACACATAACAGGATATTCTGTTCTGTTTGATTTCAGACGAATGTTTTTTCCCTAACCGTATCAGGATCGGTGGGGAACACAATGAAAATAGTGGTAACTCAGATAAACTATTAGTATACTGAGACTTAATTGTACAGTCTACTCTGTCTGCAGTGCATTGCTCTCGACGCGTTCAATCTGTAGGGCAAACTACAAGGAACATGCGAAGGGGGTTGTTAGATAGCAAGACGGAAAGCTAAACATAGAAACGCTGCCACAGAGGTATTCCCAGAGTTCGATAAGGTTCCCAAGGCAGCAACGTCGGCGCGCGGATCCGGCGCGATTCGCAGGCAGGTAAATTGTTTGGAATTACACGTTGGGCGACCGCGTCACAAGCCGGAAACGCGGCCAGACCTGTTCATAATTGCTACGCTTTCACGTCGCGCGCGCCCAAAAATTCCGACCGTTTCTGCGTTCCTTCGCAGTGGCCACTTTCTAGTCGTTCCCTCGCATTTCCCACGCGCTCTATACAAATTCCTGTTCTTTGTCTTCACTTCCAGTAAATCTACTTCTAAGACTCCAGCAAGAAATGTTAATGTTTATTACATGCGATCAGGGTTACCATCCATTATTAGTTCAACAATCCAGCGTCCGAGCTGACAAAATATTTTCTCTGATTATGCACTGCTGAATATCTTCTTTTCTTCTAGAACAAGCTCAAAATCAGTCTAAATGTAACTATATAATGAATATATAATTCCTATTACACGTAATACTTTGTTTAGTGCCTCGGTTGGACTATTTTTAGACAAAAACAAATTATGGTGCCAAAGAGTCGTCCGACCATGTCCCTACCAAGATGTAAACCTAGAATTTTTTAAAATGACTGCCTCAGAATGAGAGATTTTCTAACTAGCCAGATGAACATTTGTATCTGCAATCAGTATTTCCAAAGACTGAGAACTGTTCTGTAAAATAAAAACGAAACTAAAAGTTAGTGAGGAAAAAAGGTATCAACGATTGGATAAGGTAGGTTACAAAATCGCTGGAAACTTGGATGTAATTCCCCTTTATTGATACATATTATCAGATACGTAAAGTTTCCTCGCTGATGACAATAGTTATTTTACAGACAAAGCTGGGCTAAAACTTTCATCAACTGTTATTTGTTTTTCGTCTTAGGCTTAGTGGAATTTACGAGAGTGTTACACAAAAATCGTTCCGCTTTTATTTACAAAGCGGCATCAGTGGTGGTTCTGTAAACATAGCTTACATAATTTGTTTCTACGTTTTGAGAAAAGAGGTTCTTAAAAGCCTAAAAATAGCGAAGTTTCTTTGGCCAAAACCTCTGCTAATGAGGGAAAACCTGTCGACTTGAAAACATAAGAAAGGGATAATGCACGCTGTAAGTAAGGTGTACACAATATTAATAAGCAAAAACAGTTTTTAATCTACACGTATTAAAGTACAGAAACGTATTATGTGTGCTATATTTACAGATGATGCTTTGTAAGTGAAGGCCAAACGCTTCTGGTATGACACTCTCATAAATTCAGCAGGCTTAAGACAGAAAAAAAACGAATAATAATTTAAAGATAACAGCTACTGTGGTAGATGGCCATCCAAACAAACATGAAAGGAATCATGTATCAATAAGAAGCATTGCAGAAGACGTAAAGTGTAGCTTACAAGAAAACTACATTAGCCACCTTATAAGATACTTGTGCTCAAATTCGAATGCAGGATCTTTTGGAATTTATTAACATCTTGAAATAGATGTAAATATCTGTAGGACACGCCATGGGTTCAATAGTTTTGCTAAATTACTTCTGTGCTATACCTGCGATGGTAAATTTTTGCCTTGTATCTTGTTATACCTGTGGAAACTGACTTTAGCTGAAGCATTGGATTCAATTGTAAAATCCACTGTAGAAGTAGAATTATCTTTCAGAAGGCATATGATGCTACAATTATGTTATATATAGGATTCTCTTTCGTAAATTATCTTCCAGCTGACTGCTTATTTAGGCAAATTGATTTTGTTTAAAAATTAACAAGGTATTTGTTGGTACTGCTTAGTAGAGATTGAGTTTAGGAATCTTTATCTGGTTTAGTTGACTTTATTGTATAGTTTTCTGATAATCATTGCAGATAAATTCCACAATGAGTTTTAACGATAGGAAGATAGACGTCGACCCTCTTCCGTGTCCTTTATCAAACTTTGTAAAATCTAATAAATTGTTACGTCGAATGTTTATTACTGTTATTACTGTCGTTGTTATCTTCATATCTGATCATCTATGATCAACGTCGCTGTATTTCTTATTCTCTCTGTGAATAAGCTCTGGATATGTAATGACACGTTCCGTCATTAATGTAAAAAATAAATTTTTGTGTCAATGAAGAAAACACTGAAAATTGAAAGTTTCGGTTAACGAACGATTTCCGTTTCCATTAGCACTTCTGTTTTTAAGCCCATCTTTTTATGCAGTCGTACAATTCGTGAGCAAATTTCACATTGGATCTCAGAAGGTAAGAGAATATATTTGTTTAATAGTGCAAAAACAGTGTTATGTTTGTTGCAAGGCCATTGTACACTGTCACGTAAAGAGAGAGTATTCTTTTTACTGTCATGAAGATGGTGATCAGGCCTGAAACTAATTTGGGAAAAATAAATAAACATGTTAGTTCAGTGAAGACGTGAGTGGTTGCAGTAGTATTCCCACTGGTACAAACATAAATCCAAACAAACTGAAATAACTAATAACAAATCAGATATATAGAAAAGAATCTACTTTCTCCTTTACAGTCTTATTTACACTGCATCATAAACACTTTTCTTTCAATACTTTCTTTACACGAATTTCATCGGGTCTGATTACTTAGAACATGGAGCTCTCTTCAGGTGTCAACTTAAATATGCAGAAACATAATCGACATAAATGACTCCACCAAAAAGAGCTCATTTTAAACTCAGTCAGTATGAGAATATTCTGTTGGTAATAATATGCGACTCTTCTACACTTCCGCGTGGCCTTTCAATCATTATAGGGTGTGTAATGACGGAAGAGAACGTATCGAATGGCTGGGCACACAGGTTAAGACACTGGATTCATATTCGCGAGGAACGGATTTCAAATCCCAGCCTGGCTACCAAAATTTAGATTTTTCGTAATTTATCGAAATCGTTACAGTGAATGTCGGGTTAGTTCCTTTAAAAAGACGTGGTCGATATCCTTTCCCTTCCTTTTTCAATGCGAACTTGTTCTTAATATCTAATGGAAATTCTTTCATTTTACTTTCCTTTTTTTTCGAGAGATAGTGCTAGAATATTTTTATCAAAGCTGTTGTGAGGTCTACGGCAGAAAAACTTTTAAATGAAATTTCGTCGTGGGTATTACACTGCTGTTTCTCTCAGAGACATAGATAAGATGCAAATGTAGTATCATCCATCAATATGAAACAAACTATGTGGGCAGCCCGCAATTTGAAAATTATGCACGTCGGACACTAAAGAGTGTTGCGCGGTGTATTTGCATAGCGGCAGCGTTTTTTAAAACTCATTACACATAGCTCGCGGGGTCAGCTGGACAGAAGTTTAAGAAAAAAAAAAAACATCCATCATGTAAACTACTACGGAGAATATACGTCATTTCTCGTAATTAACTGATGGAAAGTTCGTGAAACGATTTCATTCCCGTTATTTTAGTACTGGCATCGGCAGGAAGCGTTACACTGAATCAGTCGTATTCATTTACCACTCACAAAACCAGCTTCTTAAGACCGTAAGAAACGAGTAGAATTTATCTTTGTGGCTGTAGTAGGTTTCTAATAGGTCTATTACAACTACATATCGATTCACGCAATTAATATTGTGTTGCGTGTAAGACGTGAGAAGGAAAGGCAATTTAAACCAACTAGTAGCACAAAGTTGTAAGATTTTTCGTTTTAATTGTGGGAAGCTCGTGTTTATAACGGACATGTCAGTGAATTTTTACTCTGTTCCGATTGTGTTGCTGTATCGGATGTTACGACGAATAGATCGTTCAGATATATATTGCATTGTATGTTATTAGAGAATGTATTTGTGCATAGACACACAACAAAACCACTAAGACACAAGAGAAAGACAGAGAGAACCGAATTAAAGTATGTGGAATTCCAACATTTCGTTGACAGAAGAACGAGCTACATTCTTTAATATTACAAGTTCTTTAATTTTCTGTCTGAGTTGCCTTCACCGCTGAATCAATGGTGACTATTTTCGAACGCATTTGTTCATTTTTGAACCATTAACTAAGTCGTTCTCAATTGACTAATGAAATAACGTAGGAGTCTGAAATTTATAAATTTCGAGCTGATCTCAACAGTTCATATTTGAACATTCTGTGTCCTTGAAGCTACTAACTACTACACACTGAATCATCTATAAGCTAACAAATTACTTAATGTGTGTTAGCAATATCAAGGACACAAAATGTTTAAATGTAAACTGTTGAGGTCAGTTCTAAATGTATCAATGTTACGCAACGAAGTTATTTCATTACAGAACTATTCATAAATGGTTTGAAAATGAAAAATTAGGTTCGAAACTAATCACCATTGACTCAAATGTGTAGGGTGCAATATAATAATAAAAACATTTTGGAACGTCCTTCGTGGACAATGACTGATTTTAAAAACGGTATTCATAGGAAATGTAGACAGGAAATTGGCTAGGCTTAAGAATTTTCAGTCACCACGTAATTCTTATTTCACATAATTACTGTAGCTTTGAAAGCCATTTTATGCCAATATCTTACAAAAGTAAAAAGCCAAATGGTATGGCACCTGAAAATCTAAGCTGAAATTATAGCATTGACCTATTTTACTTGTCACTGTGATGTCAGATATTGTAAATTCATTAGACTAAGAACCATTTACAGGTCTGACGCTTTTGGCTTCGTAAACACGAAGCAATATATGTCAAATGATTTTTCAAATGTTTCGGGATATTTTTATTACCAACTTTATCACATACTGACTGATTTGTGACAACACGCACCTATTATGTAGTGCGTCTATTTGCTGAGAATATTGATGCATGCTTCATGGTGCAAGTGCAGCAGTATTTAAAGAAGAAGAAGAAATATGAGCCTGCTAAGTGACGTCGAAGCTGTCAGCGGCATATTGCTACTGAGAAATGAAGCAGAAGGCTACTGCACTATTCGTGTTCCTCGATCGCCGAGGAAGCAGCCTGTCCGCAGAAATGTCGATTGCAGACCGGCTGAACACCATTCCAGGTGAGGCCCTGTATATACTGGGTGCTCAGAAACGGTCTGCAAAGCTTTTACGGCTGTTGCAGGGTAGGTTGTGCTGAGAAATAATTATTTTATTTATAGGTTGCGTCGTTTCCGAGTTGACTGGCATTTAAGTTAGCCAATAAGGCCGTTACCTGCGCAAATTCAAAAGGGCTGGCAGAGCCGGTGTCGCCAGAAGTGTTTTTGTTTGATTTCGTAAAACCGAACGAGAGAGCGATACAAAAATTGGACGTGCGACGGTAGTAAGAATAGAACCCATAGCCAAAGCCTGAGCAGTTTTGTGCACTACCATCTACACAATGAGAATAATTGACACTACTTGTATCTGAAGGACCGCTGTAATTTGCACGCGTGACAGACTGATTGCCTAATTTCAATGCCAAATAACTCAGAAAGGGCGTACGATTCGAATTTATTTTAACAATTACTGCTGAGTACAACTTCCCCTCCTACACACTTACAAACTTTTCAGACAGTTTCTGACCACCCTGTAGGTTATAACCACGTTTATACGGCTAGAGAAGAAAGGCAACGGTTATGTACATAGGTATTTTCGTGGCTTACTTGCATACTCTCTGAGAATCAGCTCCTTCTGTCAAATTCTCAACAGAAATTATTTCTTTACATTATGTGTGGAGAACTTTCTGGACCATAGCTTACATGTAAGTGATACTGATACCCTTGCGTTCTTCGGTTGGGGGGTGTTCGTCAGTATGGACGCCTTTATGTGGAATCAAACTGTATTCAGATCTGTGATTGGTGTACTGTACTCAAAAATATCTTGTTTTCGTTGGGGGGCAGATGAGATAAAAATGAAGCTTCAGTTTAGTTTTGCCTTTTGCAATGGTGCTTTCAGCTACACATCTTCACAGTAAAGATCTGTGATGAAGATAGCCGAGAGCAATATTTTTGTTACATTCAATGTCTGAATAAAGAAATTCGTCCTGAGCGATTGGCAAATGGGTCATCACCTACACACTTAGGAGACATTCGCTTTGTTTTCGGTGAACATGAGCACCATACAAACCTGCTACTGGTTTAGTCGCAACTAAGATACTTTATAGTGATCACACACACAAAGGAGTCTCTATCAGCCAACGAGATGCAGAAGTTTTTATTTAAGAAATGACGTACATTATTTATGGGCTATTCAATTCACAGTCGGCACTGTGATGTTCATGCCAGCTTCCTGGTTGAGGACAGGTATAATTTTTAGAACTTTCTTTGACGGCATCCGCCAGTTCCTGAAAAGAACGATGTTATGCTACCACACTTGTTGATGTTCGCAACAGCTAGATAGAAGTATACTGGCGTCGACATCAACCACTACAGTGTAATTTCATCCCAATTACAGCTCCTAGTCAACAGAAATGAAACTAACAGCAAGCTTTGTACCCACAATATCTGTATTACATGACACTTGTTCTCATATGATGGTAGTCATCTTTTCTAAAGAACTGACGGAGATTTACCTACACCTGTTATAGCGAATACAGGTTGATACTTCGTTTGAAAACTACACGGCCGATTCCTTCTCATATACCTCTCCATTCTAACTTGTGCTGTGTCTCAAATGATCACGTCGTCGACTTGACTTTAAACCGTCGTCTTCTTCTTCTTCAATTTGTTATTCTGCTTATGGAGTTCACGCAACGTGGGACGGGCTGTATATATTCTCTCATGATGTTTGTCTTCACAGAAAAAAATAAAAAAATAAAATCCGAGACTGCATATTACTTTACTTACTTAAACAGAGACCGAAACAAAATTGCAGCTGGATTGTGCCTTCTTAGCTATTGTGTAAAAGAGCGCTCAGTGTTCTGCAGTGTTACTTACAATATTCTCGAAAATACAAAATGGACACAACAACCTCCTCAAGTCGACATTTATACTAAAAATCTGCTTAACGCAACGCTTCTCTTCTTTACATGAATTCATGACAGTGTTCTTCACTGTAACATGCCATATAGATGAGCGGTTTATATCTGAGGAAAGTTTTGTTCAAAATGCATGTATTGCTCAATGTTCGTCGTATCAAAGTGTAAAGCATACAAAAGTAATGTAATACCTAGCAAAGAACTGTATATATGGAATAATTTATCCAGTCAGCACACACTCCGCTGCAGAGTGAAAATTCGTTCTGGAAACTGCATACATGTTTGCATTAAAATATCCTTCACCCCGTTACGTCGGGATGGTTACTAATGTGAATTTGTATGGAATAATATAATAATCCTTTAAGTGATCAACGATGTTTAATTTATTTATTTTATCATGCTCGGTGCGAGCACGTTAGCGAGTTTTCCGTGATTCCCCTAAACCGCTCGAGGCAAATGCCTGAATGGTTCCTTTAAATACGACTTTGTGCCCCGTGTATAATGACCTTGATGTCGAAGGGAAGTTCAGCCCAATCTTCCTTCACCAGCTAAGCGAAACCTAATTGGTGACATAACGACTCACTACATATGTAGGGTGTTCGTATAACGTGCGCACCCCAAACATTTAATAAACCGTTCACATGAAACAAGGTTCTGGCACATGCTAACAAGCGAAGGGACTTTTCTATCTGCTGAGATATTAAAGCAACTATTTTCTCAGAAACAGAATAAATAAAATGATATACTTGGGAAAAATTCGGTAGCTTATTAAAGGAGAACAGCAGAGAGAGAACCGGAGCCAATGAAACATTTCAAAGAAGTAGTCGGGAATGTGGTAAGTGTGAGGAAAAAAGAGACCCAAAATATTTCAGTTGCCTTTTCACTGGAGTGCAGAAATCAGAAAACCGCGTGTTATAATTATTTTGCGAAGAACATAAGGTGAATAATTCTGGTATATTTCGAAACAAGTTGTGTGTACATAGAAACTGGTTCCACTACATTTCATTCAGACACTCCGACGGACATTCAACCCGCTACAACAGTAACCTAAAATATCAATTTCGAGAGCATTTATACTTCGTTATTTCTCGACAAATATTCAAAATAACTATATCACTGAATTTTCCGCTTCGACAATTCCTGTATTGGAGCCAAAAATATCATAGTGTAGATCCTCTTGCAAGAACAAGATTGGTGTCATTGTCTTAGTGATTAACAGAATTATGAAAACATGCTGGTCATTATTTTATCAGCGTCTTCTGACTATTCGTCAAGATGAAAACAGACCAACAACATTTTTACTGTCGGGAAAAGATACTAGAGGTCAAGTCAGCCTGCAGGTTCGTGCGGTACGATTCAATGAAAGCCTCTGAATTGCTGCGAGGAAGTTCCGTACAGCGTAAAAATATACAGCAATAAATCTGATAAAACGAAAATATAAGTAGAAAAAAAGTGTTGCAGATGGATGACCGGTTGATCATACCTAATAAATGAATAAAGTCAACAGATGTCCAGTTCTTTCTACACCTGAATTCACCCCCTGAAAGCATTTAAGTATGTGAAAAGTTGACACGATCTCAAGTGGGGATGAATCCACGACAACTGAATTAACGTTCTAATATTTTTTGGTAAGTCTAGCATGACATTTCTCTTTACAGCGATTGCCGCTTGCTTTCATATTCTGAACATAAACAGATCTGTCGCAACAAATAAAAGACAAAATAAGTCTGATCTTACATAACTAATGTGAAATGCACATTATTATGATAATGATAGTAATCTGTACAATACCCATTGTAGTTGCAGAGCAACCTGTGAGCTTTATGTTCTGTGTGCAGTGTCCATAAGCAACTAATGTACATAATTTATAATGTCAATAATTATATAGGAGTGTGAGCAAGAATACTAGAAGGTTTTATCCTCGATATGTAGTACATAAATATTCTTCCATCCTAGCTTTATTTTTATGCGTTGCCCATAATTTTATATTGTCTTTGTAACTGTTTTCATTTAACATAATGTCTGTCAGCTTTACATACTAAATATAGTGGGCGACACACACTAATATGAAACTTCCTGGCAGATTAAAACTGTGTACCGGATCGGGACACAAACCTGGCACTTTTTCCATTTGCGTACAAGGTCCCGTGTTCGAGTCCCGGTCTGGCACACAGTTTCAGTCTGCTAGGATGTTTAATATCCCTCAGAGTGAAATATTCATTTCTGAATCTACTAACATGCTTGTCCACTCTCCTTTATGATTCTTGACGTAATTTATATAAGTTAGTAACTTATGAAGCCTGCACACAGCACATAAAACTGGCGGGTTGTGCAGCCACTACAGTGGGTGTCGTTCATACCACCACAGCCGCACTGAGGTGATCCTGCGTCTTTGGCAGAACTGCTAAGGCTGCGCCCCCCCCCCTCCCCCCTCACCCCTCTACCCGTTTAGCAATTTTTTCTAGCAGGTGTAGCAAATTTTATAATTTTGTACCGTACGGACGTTTAACAAAAATGAAGCATTGTTGAACAACAAACACTTGAGTGAACAAGAATAATGGTATAAAATGTTGCCTACAGAAAATTAAAACTATACTCGTAGCTAATAAATTACACGTTTATAAACTTTATAAAATTGAAAATAAAGCAAAATCTATACCTTATTGCATAAGGCAGGTACTGTACATTGGTTTTAGTATGATCTTTAATGAAGAACAGATTTAGTTTGTTCCGCATAAGTTATTAATAGTGCATAAATTACTGATTATAAATAGAGGAAAAAGTGCTGCAATAAAGAGTTGAGAAAATATCCCTTTCCAGTAATTTTGTTGTTATTATAATTTTACTTTGCATTTCATTTATTTCATCGAAGAAAACTCATTTATTATGCCATTAAAGTCCAAGTTAGCAGCTGTGACGTATTGTATCGACAAGACAGTAAATTTTGACAGTACTTACGGCCGTACTCGACTTTAATTTGGTGATACTGCGTACATAAGGCATTGACATTGTCATAAATACAGTAAAAACCGTTTCGATGGTTGAACGAGCATTCCTTGACCCACACTTTAAAATAAACTTGAAAATATCCATATCGGAAATGGCGCCAATGCCCTTCATCAGCTCTTCCATCTGGAACTGACAGCAGCTGTTTCGTTGACTAGCTCCGCTGCACATTTTCAAGAAAAGATACAGAGCTATCAATTAATGCGAATTCTGCCCAGCAATTAAAGTCAAATTAAATGAGTTGATAATATGAGACCTGTTTCACATTTCACGTTTCGTTTATCAAATACTTCCGATTCTCCCTATCTCTAACAGCCTCGCTCCAGTCCTCAGACGGCAGAAATCTATAAAAATCGTGTCTTTGGTCAAATAGCATATGTTCTTCAGCACTTGCTCACCAAGCTTACCGAAGTAGTATCGAGTACTCGATCTTTGAATGTGATCGAGCTGTGTAGGAGGCAGCTGTGTGAACCAAGCCGGCACAATTGTCCGAGATCAGTAGTTTATATGGACGAAATGACACGATGACAACAAATTGCATTTACAGTCGCAGTGCAAGGCTTCTAGGCAGGAGGAGGTCGTAACAAAGGGTAGGAAACTCAAATATCACTCCTGGTTAAATCTTAAACCGATTTTCGTTTTTGTTGTTTTCTGGTCAGTTTTTGCCTCTCCTCTGAGCCTGCGCCCTTGGCGAGGGGTTGGGGGGTGGGGTGCTATCTCACTACGCCCTCAGTACGGCCTTACATACCATTATATTTAGCACTTTTGTATTTCCGATTAGTTATGTGAGATCAAACTTATAATGTTTTATTTAACAGATGTGAAACTGTTGAGAATTAGAACGAAATTGGTAATTATTGTAAGGACAAATGTCACAATAGACTGTAATAATAAATATTAGAATTTAAATATTTCAGAGAAGGGAGGCATCAAGAATTCGAAAAAACTGATAAATTAATTTCGTAACTAATATTATTGAGGCTAGGTGACGCTATTCTAGCCCTACTGGATATTTCTTAATGCGTGGTTTTGTGTGTGGGGGCGGGAAGGGGGGGGAGGTAGATGTGTGGGTGTGTATGTGGGCACAATTTTAAGCTTTCACGTTCCGATTTTTTTAAAAAAATGCTTGTTTGTGCGTGTTTGGAACTAAATGCACAAGTGAAGCGGGCCCGCCCGGTACCTGCGAGCACAGCTTGATCTCCGGAAAGTGATTGGTATTCCGGTCGCGGGAGACGACTCACAAGTGCGGGCAACGCGTGCCACAAGACGGCGAAACGCCGGCAGAGCCCGGCGGGCCGTTGCTGGGGAGCGCGACATGTGTGGAAAAGTTAACAGCTAACTAAACCAGTTCCCCGGGAGGAAGTCAGACCAGTTCTGAGCGACGTTTCTTCGCAATTAGCTACACCTAGCACCTGCTACCTGAATCCAATTTATTTGTAGAGCAGCTCCCCGCCCGGGGCGCCTCTGCCGTGTGCCACAGAAAAATTGTATACATCCACAACGGCGGCCGTAAACTGATTCATTGGACCCGTCATTTCCGCGGATTTACAATATTACTTTTTTTTACACGTAGTTCATTGTGCCAGTTGCTCCGTAATTGACAAACTCTTGCGCTACAACTTTTAAAAAAATGATACGCAGATGTAAATGCGGAAGGGTGTCTCACGATTCACTAAAAGAGGTGTCATTGGCGATGCGATTTGGTGTCGAAAGCAGAGAGAAATTAACAGATGCGTAGAATAGCCACCAGCCTAACCTCCCGTGTAATTTAAAGTCCATCGCAGTGTAGAAAATAGTCTCTAATTAAAAAATAGCCACCGAGACAATTACTTCTGAAAGATTTTTTTCAAGACACACACACACATCACATTTGAACTTGAAACAAAATTGAAAATTTCTTCAGTGTTACCCAAAGATCAGATGCTCTGGGACGGATGATAAAACAGTTACTTAATCTTAAACACAAATAGAACTACTGCGATACTAAACGTAATTTTCAACATCTAAAATAGACGTACTATAGGAAGTGGCAGCACATTAAGACTTTTCTGTAATTATTGTAGTGTGTCAGGTGTCAGTCTATGAAACAACGTCCTTTTAAAATCTAGATTTTCAAGACTTTACGAGGTATTGTACTACAAATATTCACAAAAATCTATTTTTAAATTTTCATTTGTTCAAAAAGATTACGTTTTTAAAAGTTTTTAATTAAATAGAATTTTGTAATACTGTCCAATTTTAAATATATTTTTGGAGTAACTAGTTTCCAGAATTTCTTATTAATATCTACTTGTTTCTTGCGATAAAACTGGTTCACTAAAGTCCTTGATAAATTTCATTATATCAATAAAAAATTGGTGGGAAGTGGGTGATATATTTCATTAGCTGAAACTATTTACAGCAATTGTTTCAGAATTGGTCACGCTTACGCTGATCGCACTCAGAAGCAGCCCAAGATGTTATTCAACGTCCACGCACGAATTAAATGAAATTTTGTATTAGCTCCATACAGAAATGCTTCAGGGATTGTTTCTAAGAGTTTCGTTTTCACCCTGAGCACGTATAGAGCCATTCAGGCAACTGCCTTCCGGATTCAGGGAAGTGATTACGCTAATATTATGAACAAAGCAATGGCGCGTAAACAACATGTGGTGCACAAGTGTTTGTGTGCCAACAACATAAATGAAACATGTATGAACGATATAACATTTGTAGGTCATTCAAACAATGATATATAAATGATTAAAATTGCAGAGCTGCAATGTGTGCACCTATAAAACGGCTATATCTGAAAGCATACATCAACTTTATACTGAAAGTTTAAGCAAAAACGGTAAGTATTCCAGAAAGGCCAAAAATAGACAAATTAGACTAAATAAATGAATGTTATGCATAAAAGAAACTTCATAAAAATGATCAAGAACGCATAAATAACTTACTAAAACAATTTAATGATGCAAAAACACACAAATTATTACTGTCCATTACTGAATTTTCAAGTATCCGTTATCAGATTCAAAGCATTTTTGTAGTATTACGTGTAGCTCTTTTGAGAGATTCTCAGTGTACATTTATGATGTGAGGGAGTAATTCCTCTATTGTGATAACATTTTTATAGATTTTCTTTTCAGTCATCCCCATAAACCGAAACGTGATGCAGTAAAATATAGCAAACATGTAGGCTAAAATACATTGACAGATATTCGACCTTTACACGGTTCACGGTTACAGACAATGGATGTCTCCATAGTTTTACGTGCATTTTGTTGCACGACAGATGTGGGTAACGAATATTTTTGATAGTGTTAAGAGCGAAAAAGTGAAAGTTGCTTTATAAAGTAATCATACTAGTAGAATATATCAATGACCAACAATTGCCAATCTATAAAATTTCAACCAACCGACTTCACAGCCTGCATGAAGGTGTCTCTCTTGCTGATGATGAAACACATTGAAATAATTTTCACCTCTCGTTCAAATTATTTTCTTGGCGGAATACAGATAAACACTGAATTTCTTGGTGTTCCTGTCTTTGGACTACATTCCATTGACTGAAGAGTGCAATGTATTTCATCTACACCTCACAAGGTTTGTTGTCAATTAGAGTAAACAGTCAGGTACCCAAAACTCTTACCCTACGAAACTTTCAAAAGTAGCAAGAGAATTTTCATTACAAAACCAAATAAACAAACACCGTTTCAGCATAATCAGCACGTACAAAGATGTGTGTAATTCTTTGGAACACATGTATTAGTACAATCAGTCAACTGTTCGCTTATAAACTGCTTTGATTTACACGTCGCTGTCGCGAGTGCGAGCCATTGATTTAAGAATTCCGAGCGTTTCTGAAATGCGCGCCTCACATTAAAGCAGTTGTATCTACACCTCCACTACAAATTAAAGAAATTTTTATGTAAACATTCTTACTTGAAATTCTCCACGCAGATACAGACTTTAAACATTTTCCTGTGTATACAAGCTGTATCTAACTACTTGAATATACTTTCAGAGTGGATTTCTCTTACCAAGACAAGGAAAAATGTTAAGTAAACACCTGCTTCGATATTATTCGTTTTAAAGTTATTATTGAAGCAACATTTCATGTGATGGCACAGATGAAAGTCACTGATGATGAACTCTTGCAATCATTCTGGATAACGTGCCATAGATAAAAGCAACAAACATGTGATTTATGCAAGATGTGGCTCCAGAACATGATCGTTACTTTTTATGAGCTCCATCGATCGATGTCTACAATTCTAGGCGGGCAGGGAACATTTCCATGTCCTGAACGTTGAATTTTTTTCTTTGGATTTTTATCTATGGCTACACCTAAAAAAATAGATTATGTGGTGGATATGCCCTGTTTTAAGACGTTTTATTAACGTACCATGGAAACTATGGAAAGCTTTCGACAATGTATTGGGGAGGGGAAATTGGAATGGATGCTACAATCTGTGATGTGACGAGTTCATGAGTCCATTTCAAAATATCCATTTATTTGAATGCTTTACTGATTCTGAAGGGATACATTTTCCCCTGCTGAATTTTCCCGTGAATGTCTTCTAACGTGTGATGCGCCCTGCAGAGGATTGTTGAAGCTGTGCATCGTCTGTGGTCGGCGAAACGTGACGGCAGCGCAGGAGCGCAGTTAAAGTTCTGCTACTGTCCATCCTGATGAGTGACTCGTTGAATACTGTTGCATTTCTCTCGCCCTGCCACCAGCTTGTGATGCTTTGCTAGTAGTCAGTACGCTGAATGTATACAAAGTATTTGAAATCATATTCGTTTGGGTCATTTCCATGTCTGCTGGGTTAAATGCAAAGAGGTGCACGATGTGTTACTACGCTGGATGACTCCCTCAACTACAGATTTTGTGAATTTTTAATAGTTGTTTTGCTTCTCTGCACCTTCAATCATTTCTTTTTCTTTTTTTCTTCTTCAAGTAGTAGACCGTATGGCCTACTGCAGTTTCAGTTTTCCATTTGTTGCATACATCTTCCATTTATGCTGTCGATATTTCTTCTTTCTTATAGATGGCAATGGAACATCCGTTGACATATTCTACCATTCGATGTCCTATTTACTGGTTTTGTATTATTTAATTTATGATTTGTTATTTTAAGCTCCAATGTTCAACTCCTGTCGCGTGTCCAAGCTTATTATTTTATATCTTCTTGTGACTCCCCCATTTCCATATCCTGGATTCTGCTTTGCTCCATTACCTTTATTAACCATGGCTCACTGCATGAGACAGCCACTGAACGAAATGGTACACTAACAAAGACAGGAGAAGTACCGTTCGAATCACCTTCACGCCATCTCGAGTAAGGGCTTTCGTGGTTTCCCTGGTTGACTTAATATTAATATCAGGGTGGTCTCCTATAAAAAAAGGATATTTGCTAACCCATTCATGCCTAGTCCGAGATTGCGCGACGCATCTAATGAACTCACTGTAGACAGTATGTTACATTCTAATCTTTTTCGCTCATACAGACAGCACTTTAGTGCAGGTTTTTGTTGTTGCTCTAAAATTAAATTTGTGTATCGTGTGTGCTCTAGTTCGTTTGCCTCTTCTTCTCAAGATTGTTTATTGCAATATGTCACGCATAGCCGGCCCGTGTGGCCGAGAGGTTCTAGGCGCTTCAGTCTGGAACCACGCGACCGCTAGGGTCGCAGGTTCGAATCCTGCCTCGGGCATGGATGTGTGTGATGTCCTTAGGTTAGTTAGGTTTAAGTAGTTCTAAGTTCTAGGGGACTGATGACCTCAGATGTTAAGTCCCATAGTGCTCAGAGCCATTTGAACCATTTTTTTGTCACGCATATTCTACTTTTTAAATCGTATTGCCTTCCGTTTACATGTGACTGCCATCCTGCGGCTGAGACAGATCTTATTTCCACGATATTAAATGAGAATGAAAGCTACTGTAAAAGATCTGCTGACACCTGGTGCCGGCCGGTGTGGCCGTGCGGTTCTAGGCGCGTCAGTCTGGAACCGCGTTACCGCTACGGTCGCAGGTTCGAATCCTGCCTCGGGTTGGATATGTGTGATGTCCTTAGGTTAGTTAGGTTTAAGTAGTTGAAAGTTCTAGGGGACTGATGACCACAGATGTTGAGTCCCATAGTGCTCAGCGCCATTTGAATCATTTTGACACCTGGTGATAAGCTGCACAAGTATTGGCTGTTGTCGTGTGTGGTGGGGCCACCCACATTGTCCCCCTCCACTCCCTCCCCCACTCAGATGTTAAGTCCCATAGTGCTCAGAGCCATTTGAACCATTTTTGAACCTCCCACACTCTTCCGCTCCCGCCACCCTCATCCCCCTCGCCCCGCAACGCTGCCTTCATCACTTTCATTCTGCGCCTACATGGTTACTCTGCAATTCACACTTAAGTGCCTGGCAGAGGGTTCATCGAACCATTTTCATACTACTTCTCTACCATTCCACTCTCGAATGGCGCATGTGAAAAAGGAACACCTAAATCTTTATGTTCGAGCTCTGATTTCTCTTATTTTATTGTGATGATCATTTGTCCCTACATAGGTAGGTGTCAACAAAATATTTTCGCATTCTGAAGAGAAAGTTGATGACTGAAATATCGTAAATAGATCTCGTCGCAAAGAAAACCGCCTTTGTTTCAGTGACTGCCACCCCAACTCGTGTATCGTATCAGTGACACTCTCACCCCTATTGCGCGATGACACGAAACGAGCTGCCCTTCTTTGCACTTTTTCGATGTCCTCCGTCAATCCTACCTGGTAAGGATCCCACACCGCGCAGCAATATTCCAGTAGAGGACGGACAAGTGTAATGTAGGCTGTCTCTTTAGCAGGTTTGTCGCATCTTCTAAGTGTTCTGCCAACAAAGCGCAGTCTTTGTTTCACCTTCCCCACAATATTATCTACGTGGTCTTCCCAATTTAAGTTGCTCGTAATTGTAATTCCTAGGTATTTATTTCTTTTAGTACCCATGTAGATGACATCGCACTTTTCTTTGTTTAGTGCCCATTGCCACTTTTCGCACCATACAGAAATTCTCTCTACATCATTTTGTGATTAAAACTGATCGTCTGATGATTTTACTAGACGGTAAATTACAGCGTCATGTGCAAACAATCTAAGGGGGCTGCTCAGGTTATAACCTGGATCATTTATGTAAATCAGGAACAGCAGAGGGCCTATGACACTACCTTGAGGAACGCCAGATATCACTTCTGTTCTACTCGATGATTTACCGTCTATCACTATGAACTGTGACCTCTCTGAGAGGAAATCACGAATCCAGTCACACAACTGAGGCGATACTCCATATGCACGCAATTTGATCAATAGTCGCTTGTGAGGAACGGTATCAAAAGCCTTCTGGAAATCTAGGAATATGGAATGGATCTGGGATCCCTTGTCGACAGCACTCATTACTTCATGGGAATAAAGAGTTTGGTGCGTTGCACAAGAACGATATTTTATGAATCCGTGTTGGTTATGTATCAGTAAGTCATTTTCTTCAAGGTGATTCATAATCTTCGAGTGCAGTATATGCTCCAAAATCGTACAGCAAATTGAGGTCAGTGATATGGGTCTGTAATTCAATGGGTTACTCCTATTTCCTTTCTTCAGTATTGGTGTGACCTGTGCTACTTTCCAGTCTTTACGAACAGACGTTTCGTCAAGGTGGCGGCTGTATATGATTGCTAAGAAAGGCGCTATTGTGTCTGCATACTCTGAAAGTAACCTGATTGGTATACCATCTGGACCGGAAGACTTGCCTTTCTTACGTGATTTGAGTTGTTTCGCAACACCTGAGATATCTACTTTTATGTCACTCATGCTAACAGCTGCTCTGGATTCGAATTATGGAATATTTACTTCGTCTTCTTTCGTGATGGTATCATTCATATCGTAATCTTGCTATCTGCACAATTTCTTCTCTACTTCACTGTTATCAGAATATCAGAAACTATGCCTTAGCGCAGTGGTGAAGGAAACACACTAAGAAGTGTGCCGTAGCATATAAGACAGTGCGATAGTTAGGACTTTTGTGTGCTGCTACTGACCTTTCCGTTATACTCTGTGAATGGTTTTCCTAATTCACACACGCAGAGTATGCTCTCTTGTCTGACTGCTGTAATGGCAATGCTACGTCAGCCATAATTAAGTAACAGACACAGGTTACTTAGGGCGAAACACCTACCCATGCTGCATTTTCTGCTTGTAAATGATAGTTTTACTAGACTCACCGCTCACAGCACCTCCGTGGCCTGACGAATTGCTAGATCTCACGCACTTAGATTTGTCTGTGCGATTGGCTTGTGAGCTGACTTTATCACTTAAGTGCAGACACATGACAGGGTAGATCAATATCATAACAGATGCTGCTACCGACATAAAGTAACATTCACTCGTCATTTTATAAAATGCACGCAAAAATGCACTGATGTGGCGGAAAGAGTGGAATGGAGGTTAGTTAAAGTCTTGTCTACGGTTTGGTTGTTAGAGACGGAATATGATAGGTATGAAAATCAGTTAATACTTATTCATCACAGCTGTAGCATGGAGTGATTTACAGAAAACATGGGAAATCTCAATGTGAGTGGCTAGTCTGGAATTTAACCATCCTAGTGTCAAACAATAGAAGAGTATCTCAACAACCTTCATTGGTGACTAGGGGACGATGCCACTGCTCATAACTTATGAGTGGTTAGAATGACATTCATCAGTGGGAGTCACTGGATGAGAAAGGTTGTGTAGGGTGTGAATAACTAATCTTCAAATTCCGAGAACTGTCCTCTCAAATGAGTATAGAAATGTAGTATTCCATTACAAAAACGCCACGCAAGACGTCCCTTGATAAAATTATAGGAATTGGGCACATGTAGCAGCGCATTGTCTGTGGACGGATTAAAATGTGGATAAGCAATTAGTATAGGTACTCTCGACAATGAACCACGCAGTGGCCAGTCAGGAATAAAGAAATCTGGGCAATGCAGTGGGGAATAGGCAGTCTGTGGTGGAATAATTATCGAGTCAGCTCCTGTCATTATACAAACAATCAAACGCCGTCCAAATAGGTCTTGAAGGCCAGACGGCACCGACTGACCGCAGTGTCATCCCCAGCCGATAGACACCACCGAATGCAGATACGGAGGGGCATGTGGTCAGCACACCGCTCTCCCGGCCGTTGTCAGTTTTCTTGGCCGGTGCCGCCACTTCTCAATCGAGTAGTTCCTCAGTTGGCCTCACAACGGAACCTGTTATCATTATAGTTTACTAAAACTAATTTATACATCTACATCTACATTTATACTCCGCAAGCCACCCAACGGTGTGTGGCGGAGGGCACTTTACGTGCCACTGTCATTACCTCCCTTTCCTGTTCCAGTCGCGTATGGTTCGCGGGAAGAACGACTGTCTGAAAGCCTCCGTGCGCGCTCGAATCTCTCTAATTTTACATTCGTGATCTCCTCGGGAGGTATAAGTAGGGGGAAGCAATATATTCGATACCTCATCCAGAAACGCACCCTCTCGAAACCTGGCGAGCAAGCTACACCGCGATGCAGAGCGCCTCTCTTGCAGAGTCTACCACTTGAGTTTATTAAACATCTCCATAATGCTATCACGGTTACCAAATAACCCTGTGACGAAACGCGCCGCTCTTCTTTGAATCTTCTCTACCTCCTCCGTCAACCCGATCTGGTACGGATCCCACACTGATGAGCAATACTCAAGTATAGGTCGAACGAGTGTTTTGTAAGCCACCTCCTTTGTTGATGGACTACATTTTCTAAGCACTCTCCCAATGAATCTCAACCTGGTACCCGCCTTACCAACAATTAATTTTATATGATCATTCCACTTCAAATCGTTCCGCACGCATACTCCCAAATATTTTACAGAAGTAACTGCTACCAGTGTTTGTTCCGCTATCATATAATCATACAATAAAGGATCCTTCTTTCTATGTGTTCGCAATACATTACATTTGTCTATGTTAAGGGACAGTTGCCACTCCCTGCACCAAGTGCCTAGCCGCTGCAGATCTTCCTGCATTTCGCTACAATTTTCTAATGCTGCAGCTTCTCTGTATACTACAGCATCATCCGCGAAAAGCCGCATGGAACTTCCGACACTATCTACTAGGTCATTTATATATATTGTGAAAAGCAATGGTCCCATAACACTCCCCTGTGGCACGCCAGAGGTTACTTTAACGTCTGTAGACGTCTCTCCATTGATAACAACATGCTGTGTTCTGTTTGCTAAAAACTCTTCAATCCAGCCACACAGCTGGTCTGATATTCCGTAGGCTCTTACTTTGTTTATCAGGCGACAGTGCGGAACTGTATCGAACGCATTCCGGAAGTCAAGAAAAATAGCATCTACCTGGGAGCCAGTATCTAATATTTTCTGGGTCTCGTGAACAAATAAAGCGAGTTGGGTCTCACACGATCGCTGTTTACGGAATCCATGTTGATTCCTACAGAGTAGATTCTGGGTTTCCAAAAACGACATGATACTCGAGCAAAAAACATGTTCTAAAATTCTACAACAGATCGACGTCAGAGATATAGGTCTATAGTTTTGCGCATCTGCTCGACGACCCTTCTTGAAGACTGGGACTACCTGTGCTCTTTTCCAATCATTTGGAACCCTCCGTTCCTATAGAGACTTGCGGTACACGGCTGTTAGAAGGGGGGCAAGTTCTTTCGCGTACTCTGTGTAGAATCGAATACGCTTTGTCTCAAGATACGACCACCCTAAGCTAAGGAGATGATAGGAACCACACAATCTAAACTTGTGCAACTGTAATTTCTGTTTTTCTGGGAACTATTGCGTCAGGAATTATAAATTCGTGTAAGACGTTTTGTCATTATGTACTAACTAATTAGTAAACACGCCCGGCTAGCCGCGCGGTCTAACGCGCTGCTTCCAGAGCGGGAAGGCGTGCCGTTTCCTGGCACGACTCTGCCCGGCGGGTTAGTGTCGAGGTCCAGTGTGCCGGCCAGCCTGTCGACGGTTTTCCATCTGCCTCGGCGAATGCGGGCTGGTTCCCCTTATTCCGCCTTAGTTACACTATGTTGTCGATTGCTGCCCAAACGCTGTCTCCACGTACGTGTACACCATAATTACTCTACCACGTCAACATTTGGGGTTACACTCGTCTGGTATGAAACGTTCCTGGTGTGGAGGGTGGAAGGGGGTAGGGGGGAACGGGTGGGAGAGGTGTCCACTGGGGGCCGAACAGCACAACAACCCTGGGTTCGGTGTGGGGCGGCGGTGGGGTGGGTGAACTGCTGTGGGGTTGTGAACCACTGAGGGCTACAGCGGGACGAAGCCTCTCCGTCGTTTCTAGGTCCCCGGTTTACTACACAATACACACAACTTACAAGTACAATCACCACTGTTATTTTGAGAAAGTAGAGATGTGTTTTATCGACCGGAGTATTGATCCACGGTTTACGTAAGGGACCTGAAAAATCAATATGGTTATATTGAGTCCGTAAGTGCTACTGCTGAAATTATTATAGACATTCAATTGTTGAATTTAGTTATACGGCGGGAGCGCTATACATTATATTCTAGTATACATTATGTTTTCTGCTGAAAGGAACGAAATTCTGCAGTTTCCTCATATCACAAATAATTTACGCGAATAACAATTTTGATAAACCATGGTTCCGATGTATATCGCTACTACTTAGTTAGCAGTTCATGTCTTCTAGGAAGTTACGCAAACATATTTGTTAATTTGAATGAAACTAACGTGACAAAGGAAAAAGTTAGTGAGCCTGAAAAAAAAAGGAGTGGTACGCTTTCTATAGTGGATGATAGGCTTGCAATTTCGCCATGATCACTTTCATAATGTTACTAATTCTTGTTACTGAAGTTATGCTAGTTTAGGTAGTGCTAATTCCCTGTTACGTACTGTACACAATAAGTTATATCATGAAAGCGACGAATCGTGTGGCACCTACCGATAGAGCTGGAAAGCCACAGCGTAGCACAGTCGTTTTTCAGCCTCGTTAAAGAAAATTTAAAAGAAATAAAAGAGAGTACGTAAATAATGAAAGAGTGAGGAATATTATATATTTTTTCAGCTGTGGCTCAAATTTACATCAGAGCGACGTGGCTCAGTGATCAAGAAGCTGTAATCATTTTCGAAAATTCCAGGTTTCAAACCCCGTGCGAGCATCCTCATTTCGATATTGCGTGGCTTCTTTAGCCACCTAGATATCCTGGCTCATCTCACACCTATCCCATCCCGCGCAGAATCTGCAGTCCTATTGTAGCCTGCGCAATATCTTCCCTAGGCACAGTCATACCCTGCTTCCATACTCCAAAGTTCACAGTGCTCAGCTGACAGTTCCATCCGCGAACCCACACCACCTCATCATCTCCCCATCTATATACCACGTCCACTTTCCGTCCCACATTCCCATCTCCTTCTACTGCTTATCCTGAGCCGGTTATCAAGCCGCAGACACCCCCGCCCCCCCCCCCACCTCCATTAGAGTTACCGCAGCTCCAACAGCAACGTCCTCTGTAGCGCAGTCATTCATCACCATATCAATATCACCAGCTTTATCTAGATTTGCAAGTTTTCTACTTTTAATGTCTTTTTTTTCCAATTTTCGGCTTAATTATCTCTGATATCAGTGTGAATGAAGAGCAGATACTTTTATACGGTTGGAGAGGTCTTGCAGTAGGTAACAGAAAAGACATCTCACAATCACTAGGGACGAATTCCAAGATAGCTCCATGAAGTTCTCGAGCGATTTCGTCCAACATCCCAACAGACTCCGAGTTTGGGCTTCTTCTTTGATGGCATCGACGTCTATGCTGGCGCCGACGGGACGTTAACATCCAATCATTCCTTAATCCGTGCTATACGTAGGCCAAATTTAATGTTTCTGTACCACTAGTGGGGTTAATACGTTTTATTGGGAATTAATGCGTCTTAAATACTGAATTTGAGAATGCAGGTTTTCTCGTCGAATCTCGATGATAAAATCTTCTCGGGTTGACAGCCGAGTCAATATGTTGTTTTCCAGCAACGTTTCAGCAAGTTTCTTACTTGCCATCGTCAGGCGAAGTCAGCCCGAGAAGATTTTATCATCAATACTGAATTTGTCCATACTCATCCAGAGAAAGTTAATGTATTATGTGACGAAAGGGGGCAAACTTAAAGTATTCTACTTGGCGGAGGGATATGAGTTTATTGTGTGTCTGGTAATCGCGCAATTCATTTTCAACGCACTTAAGATGCAACACTGCATTATCTGACACAATTGACAAGTCTTATAACTGCAGAGTTAGACAAAATAATACTAAAAACCAGTTAATATTCAGCAGAGACATACCTGGCATTCAGAACAGCCTGAAATCCCCTGAGGGTTCTTGCAGGTATCTCCCAAATAATGGTGGATCGGACTTTATAATATTTCTTGCAAAGATGTTATTCCAAATTCGTGAGAAATAATTGAGAAGAATAATGGCCCATAGCTTTTCTCTAAGACAATATATTTGTTTTCTTTATTGTGATTTCATTCCCGTGCCCCATATGAACAGGGGAGGGCTGTCAGCGGCACAATCCACCGTTCTTCAGCCGAGTGAAATGACAGCTGATGCAAGAAGAAAATGTTACAAATAAGGAGATAAAAAAGAGTGGACATCAAACATATTAAGGGGAGATAATGGAGGTAAAATACACTGACATGGAGACCTTCATGGGGGGACAATTAAAAAAGTCGACATAAAGTTAAAATACACAGTTGACGATTCGTACAACACAAATAAGATACCCGAAGTCACATGCAAAGTTTAAAAGTTGGCCACAGTATTAAAAACACTCCAGAACAACACATTTTAAACCCACTTGGAGCACACACGATGAAGAATAAAACTGCCAGGTGGGACCTGCTGAGGGAGAGGCCTGAGAGGATGGAAAAGAAAGGAAGAGCAAGGTGCAGCAGGGGAGGGGCGGGATGAAAAGAGTAGGGGCATCAATGGGTGCACCAAGAGGTAGGAGAATGGTGGGGCAGGAGATGAAGAGGTAAGACAAGGCAGAAGGGAGTGCAGAGACACTGAAGGTGAGCACAGGAGAGCGAGGGGGAGTAGGAGGGGGAAGCCGCTCAGGAGAAGACAGGGGGAGAAGAGGGAACCCCAAGGAGGAGGCAGGAGGAAGGTGGGGTTAGGTAGGAAGGGTAGATTTCAGGGTGAAACTCTTCATCTGGGAGGGGTAGATGCTGGAAGTTGCATTGGGAAAGGAGGCGGAGGGTGTAGAGATGGAGAGAGGGTGGGACACAATGGTAAAGGCACGGCAATGGGCTGGGGGTGGAGAGGAAGGGAGACACCAAGGGGTGAGGGGGATCAAGGCGGCGGAAAATATATAGGGTGAGTATGTGTTCAAGGAAAAGGAGAAGGTGGGGGAAGGGGATGAGGTCGTAGAGGACGCGCGTGGGGGCCGGAAGGCGGATGCGGAAGGTGAGGCGGAGTGCATGGTGTTCGAGGATTTGGAGGGATTTATAGAACATGGGAGGGGCGGAAATCCAAGCAACGTTGGCATAACAAAGGATGGGGTGGATCAATGATTTGTAGGTGTGAAGGATGGTGGAAGGATGTAGACCCCACGTCCGGCCGGACAGAAGTTTCAGGAGGTGGAGTCCGTTGTGAGCTTTGTGTTGGATGGTAAGGAGATGTGGAGTCCAAGTGAGGTGGCGGTCGAGAGTGAGGCCAAGGCATTTGAGGGTAGGAGGGAGGTGGATAGGACAGACATAAGTGATGAGGTAGAAATCATGGAGACAGAAAGAGCGGGTGGTGCGGCCTATGATGATCGCCTGGGTCTTGGATGGGTTGATACGGAGGGACCACTGGTTGCACCAAGCAGTGAATCTCTAAGACAATACTACAGTAGTGCTTAAATACTGAAATGCAGCTATTGTGAAGAAGAGGAAAGACTTATTGCCATCCACAAGCTCATTAATTTAATCTTGGCCATTTCAAACTGCATTAGTGGATGCACTACATTCTTGGAAGATGGAATCCCCAGCTACAAAAAATTACACCATCGCTGAAAGGACACGGTCATCTAAAATTATGCTACAGTAATCACCAGCTGTGTGTGTAGTCGGATGGTACGCAGCAATACCACACGTGGGTGCCACCATGCAGGATCTCTTCTCACCAGACACCCCTCTCCCTCCCCAACCCTTACCCAAGTTTCGACCTGTCGCCAACTGGATGGCACTCATGGACTGGAACAAAGTCTTTGCCTCCACTACGAGACCTTCCAATAGTCCTCTCCATGTACCTATAATAAGGCCAGCCGCCACAGAGGGCGCTGACACTTGGAACTGCTTCCTCTTAGAGCACAGATGCAAGTTTATTGGTAAGTGGAGCCGCACCGCACATACTCGGCCAGTTTGCAGTTTTACTAGCAGTTGCTGACAGTTCCAGGTCATCGGCAGCAACAGTTACACTCTACCGTTATCACCAGCGGACGCAGATCATCAGCTGCGCCGTTATAGCCAACCGCTGTTAACGAGTGATAATCGGACGCTAAACATTCGGCATCTACGTGATGTTTAAATTAGACTTAGACTTATAAACTGTCAGATACAGCAGTTCAGACTGAACATCTTTAAATTAGATAATTATTTTTCAGTGTATTAGGACTTTAATTACAGAGCCATGAATCATACTTCACTAAAACTTTAGTACATAAATTTTTCTTATATTAATAATGTTTATTACCTGTTTCACATTGCGGTGCTCATGTTACTTGTTTTATATATAACACCCTGTAATCAAATCTTTTGCTAGCGTGTAAGCCAACTACACTCCTGGAAATGGAAAAAAGAACACATTGACACCGGTGTGTCAGACCCACCATACTTGCTCCGGACACTGCGAGAGGGCTGTACAAGCAATGATCACACGCACGGCACAGCGGACACACCAGGAATCGCGGTGTTGGCCGTCGAATGGCGCTAGCTGCGCAGCATTTTTGCACCGCCGCCGTCAGTGTCAGCCAGTTTGCCGTGGCATACGGAGCTCCATCGCAGTCTTTAACACTGGTAGCATGCCGCGACAGCGTGGACGTGAACCGTATGTGCAGTTGACGGACTTTGAGCGAGGGCGTATAGTGGGCATGCGGGAGGCCGGGTGGACGTACCGCCGAATTGCTCAACACGTGGGGCGTGAGGTCTCCACAGTACATCGATGTTGTCGCCAGTGGTCGGCGGAAGGTGCACGTGCCCGTCGACCTGGGACCGGACCGCAGCGACGCACGGATGCACGCCAAGACCGTAGGATCCTACGCAGCGCCGTAGGGGACCGCACCGCCACTTCCCAGCAAATTAGGGACACTGTTGCTCCTGGGGTATCGGCGAGGACCATTCGCAACCGTCTCCATGAAGCTGGGCTACGGTCCCGCACACCGTTAGGCCGTCTTCCGCTCACGCCCCAACATCGTGCAGCCCGCCTCCAGTGGTGTCGCGACAGGCGTGAATGGAGGGACGAATGGAGACGTGTCGTCTTCAGCGATGAGAGTCGCTTCTGCCTTGGTGCCAATGATGGTCGTATGCGTGTTTGGCGCCGTGCAGGTGAGCGCCACAATCAGGACTGCATACGACCGAGGCACACAGGGCCAACACCCGGCATCATGGTGTGGGGAGCGATCTCCTACACTGGCCGTACACCACTGGTGATCGTCGAGGGGACACTGAATAGTGCACGGTACATCCAAACCGTCATCGAACCCATCGTTCTACCATTCCTAGACCGGCAAGGGAACTTGCTGTTCCAACAGGACAATGCACGTCCGCATGTATCCCGTGCCACCCAACGTGCTCTAGAAGGTGTAAGTCAACTACCCTGGCCAGCAAGATCTCCGGATCTGTCCCCCATTGAGCATGTTTGGGACTGGATGAAGCGTCGTCTCACGCGGTCTGCACGTCCAGCACGAGCTGGTCCAACTGAGGCGCCAGGTGGAAATGGCATGGCAAGCCGTTCCACAGGACTACATCCAGCATCTCTACGATCGTCTCCATGGGAGAATAGCAGCCTGCATTGCTGCGAAAGGTGGATATACACTGTACTAGTGCCGACATTGTGCATGCTCTGTTGCCTGTGTCTATGTGCCTGTGGTTCTGTCAGTGTGATCATGTGATGTATCTGACCCCAGGAATGTGTCAATAAAGTTTCCCCTTCCTGGGACAATGAATTCACGGTGTTCTTATTTCAATTTCCAGGAGTGTACCTTGTACAGATACAATTTTTTCGTATAGGAGGGGGTTTTCTCCCTACTACACTGGATGTCGGGCATCAGATTTGATGCGACGAATACAAGATTACCAATCGCCTTGCCTTCCAGTGAGATCTTAGGACCCAAAGAAAACCAGGACGCGATTACCCTAGCCATTACAGAACTTCCAACATGTTGAGTTTAATGCCCCGTCGTCACGACGAAGTCCTTGGAGACGGAGCGCAAGCTCGGATTGGACAAAGATAGGGAAGAGAAATCGCCCGTGTTCCGCGTCGGGATTAAGCTAAGTTATTCAGGGAAAGCACAGCTGGACGGACGGCGATTTCAGCCTCACTTCTCCAGAATGCGAGCCTGTGGTCTAAATACACTACGCCACCTCGCCCGGTTCCACTATGCTTCACATCTGAAAGAAGATCGTATGTGTAGTTCGGTTCTCCTGGCGTTGCCCACGCGTAGGCACGTGGTTGGCAATGGTGGAACATTACGTGCTACCACTGGACGATAGTTAAAGACTTCCGTGACCCTTGAACCATCGATGCTTCTTCGTCGCACGCATCTACGTATACATTCCGCAAGCCACTGTACGAAGCATGACAGAGGATATTTTGAGCCAGTGTTATCGATTGACTGTCCTACTATCTTCACTTATTCAACAAGGACAAAATGACTATCACTAGGTCTACTCTTGAATACATCAGGCCACCGTCTTGTATGCGATTTCCTGTATAGTTGCATTGCACTTTGCCAGGACTCTTCGAATAGATCCAACTCTTCTATTTACCTCCATGTTGCTGGTTGTACATGTTCACGCCACTTCACATCCCTTCTTAGTGTTACCACAAAATGTTTTTGTGGTTAAAATTAAAGAGCAGCTATTTACGGAGGTCCAGTGAGGGCTGTAACAACTTGGTACACTGCTAATGCGTAACTATGGAACCGATTTACTCTGGAAAAAATTAGTTCCAGTTTTGGTGCAAATCTGGCGCTGTACAGCCTCTAATCGACATCTCTTGTGCTCATATGGAACAAACTGTGTAAGTGGGGCTTAATAATAAAATCAACATTATACCCTTCTCATTTGTTAGTTAGTGTTTTTTTTAACGTCCCGTCGACAACGAGGGCATTAAAGACGGAGCGCAAGCTCGGGTTAGGGAAGGATAGGGAAGGAAATCGGCCGCGCCCTATCAAAGGAAGCATCCCGGCATTTGCCTGAAACGATTTAGGGAAATCACGGATAACCTAAATCAGGATGGCTGGAGACGGGATTGAACCTTCGTCCTCCCGAATGCGCCTTCTCATTTGTTTGACCTTTTCTGCCCACGTTATGGTCCTAATCCATTACATATGGAGACATTTCTATACGTCTTTCTTGCATTCACAGCGCTAAATAGGCACCTGGTGGCCAAAATTTGAACTAATTTTTTTCCAGTGCAGATCGGTTCCGCATTATCACATTAGAATACCTACCAAGTTTTGCTGCCGTACGGTACTTAAAGCCAATAATAGACTTTTATGAGTGAGTGAACTTTAATTACAACCTTCAAGTAGTTCAATGAGGTGATGGGGCTCCACTAATTTTCTTATGGAATGCTATCGCGTTTTTCTGTTTGTTATAGCATTATCTTACATTAATCCACATATAAACAGAGTTGCCATTCATTACAACAATTTTTGTCCAAGTCTTCCTGAATTCCTCACGATTGTCCGCCCCCGGTAGCTGTGTTGTCAGCGCGACAGAATGTGAATCCTAAGGGCCCGGGCTCGATTCCCGGCTGGTCGGAGATTTTCTCCGTTCAAGGAGTTGTGTTGTCCTAATCATCATTTCATCCTTATCGATGCGCAAGTCTCCGAAGTGGCGTCAAATCGAAGGACTTCCACCCGGCGAACGGTCTACCCAACGGGAGGCCCTAGTCACACGAAATTTACCTCACGACTGTCGAATGATGACACCTTTCTGTAGACAAAAATATCGTCGGCAAACAATGTGATAATGTCAGAGAAGTAAACGTACAGTTCCGTTTTCTGGCCCTAGAAGGGCTAGTCGGGCACGAACGACTACCGTGTCAACCCCTGAGCAGTACGTGGGAGCACATGGTCAGCACACCACTTTCCCGCTCGTTGTCGGGTTTCTTGATCTTGCATCGCTATTCGTCGATCGACTAACGCCTCAGATGGCCTCCCTAGGGTGAGTGCACTCCATAACAGCCCTCACAACAAGGAAAAATCCCTGACAGCACCGAGAATCGAACACTAGTCCCTTGCGTGGCACCAACCGTGCTGACCACTCAGCTATGCAAGCGGACAGTGTGATGGTGCAGCTGACCCTATCTGATAAACCAGTCGTGTATATTCCGAAAATCAGTGATCCTTCTACGCATCCTTGGGCACACCTTGGTTTTGTTCACAAATCGCCCAACAATGTAATATAACGGATTCTGTGAATCAAAACTTCTGTACCTAATCATACTATTGTGAAAATGACCGAATCTTGGACATTATTCTAAGTGTCTAACTTTCTTCGAAAATCTGGGGTGACGGAAACCACTTGTTCACCTGTTCACTGCAACATATCGTGTGTAAATAAAGCAAGTTGTGTTTCACTCTAGTGGTTTGTCTTCAAGGCATTCTGATTCTTCTCTTGCTCAATGAACTTCACAATGTTAGAACTGAAAATATGCTCCAGGACCCTGCAACAGTCGGACCTTAGCGATATTCAAATGGTTCAAATGGCTCTGAGCACTATGGGACTTATCTTCTGAGGTCATCAGTCCCCTAGAACTTAGAACTACTTAAACCTAACTAACCTAAGGACATCACACACACCCAGGCCCGAGGCAGGATTCGAACCTGCGACCGTAGCGGTCGCGCGGTTCCAGACTGAAGCGCCTAGAACCGCTCGGCCACCCCGGCAAGCTTAGCGATATTGCTGTGTAATCTACACAGGAGATCTACCAAGAACGTTTTCTTGCGAATTATATTCACAACACATTCTCGACATGCATACAAAGGTAAGCAGCCATTTGCGTCACAATGGCTCACTGTTCTCAAGTTACAGTACTCTTAAAGCCCTCCATGCAAATTTAATTTTTCTTCTGCTGGTTTTCTCGTGACTACTGCAGACTTTCATGACTCCAGATAATATAGGTACTTGAGCAGACCCATGGCAATGATGTGCCAAGTAAGCAGACACCGACAATTTGTTGTATGGGCGGCCTGATAAAAAGGTTGATCAGCACATGCGAGTAGTGGTGGCTCAGAGCGCTTGAAAAGATGATGTAATACAAGGTGAAACGAAAACGTCAGTCCTTTACAAACTCCGACACAAGGTGTAGGTAGCGGGGGTGGGGTAGAGGTGGAGGCGCAGGGACGAAATATTTGTCAGACTCCTGTCTCACAGTTGTGAAAGTATACAATTTTAATGTTATCCATTTTAACTGTCTTGAAGTGGCGATTATTAAATATTTAAGTATCATTTTCGTATCTTTAACAACTTTTTACTCAATATACGACATTTCATCATTTGTTTTTTTCGTAACATAACAAAACAGCGTCTGAGTTCGACATTTTCTGGTAAACACACTGATGCTTGTTCAAGCATGCTTGAGCTGGGCGGCGCTAAGAATTTGTGCATGCTTGTGTGTGCATCCTTGTCAAGGATGCAGCTACGTTTGTCGCCGCCCTTACACACTAGACACACATGCCTTCTTCCACCCACTACCCGTCAAGAACGAGGTTGCCTGATATTTAGCCCCGATGCCTGAACTGCCTGTCGAGAGATATGTCACAAGTAGTCAACGAGCAGTGATAACTCGCTGCACTCGCAATCGGGAGGACGGCAGTACGAATATCAGCCCGGTTACCCCGATTTAGTTGTTCTGTGATTTCCTGAAATTCCTTAAGGTAAATGCCGGGACGGTCCCATTGAAAAGAAAACAATTTCCTTCCCCATTACAAGTTTGTGATTCGTATCTTTCGCCCCTTCATCCACGGGAAGTGAAATCCTAACACAAATGGCTCTGGGCACTATGGAACTTAACTTCTGAGGTCATCAGTCCCCTAGAACTTAGAACTACTTAAACCTAACTAACCTAAGGACATCACACACATCCATGCCCGAGGCAGGATTCGAATCTGCGACCGTAGTGGTCGCGCGGTTCCAGACTGTAGCGCCTAGAACCGCTCGGCCACCCCGACCGGCGAAATTCTATCATTTCTTCCTTTCCTTCTATTGCCATTGTTCATTATTTGTCCATTTAGAACGTACTCAAAGTTCCTTTTCGGATCGTGACCTCTTCTTCCACTAACAAGGCCAGCTTACACTCTTTACCTTCCATGTGTAAAATTGTTCAATTTCGTTCGATTTCCTAGGAACATTGTCCTCTTGTATGCATGTACAGGGTGGTTATAATTAAACTTTCTGTACTCGAGCCAGTTGTAGGGAAGCAGCCTACTCACGCTGTAGTAAATTCACATCAGTCTTTCCATTGTGTGCCAGCCAGTCCGCTGTAACTAGCTCTGACGTCATAAATATTGCGCAATACTTTAAAAATCAAGTAAATAATCTAAAATGTTTCTAGCATGTCAGGAGTAATACTAAATTAATATGTGTTGAATATCAGTTCGATAACTTTAACCATTTTCGAAATTTGGACATTTTTCTGTAAAAATCATTGGCGCAACAGAAAAGAGCTAGAGAATTAAAAATTCAGATTTTGATTCATTTTTCATAGTTATTTAATAAAAACAGTACTTTGGATTTCACAAATTAAAATTTTAGTGGAAATTCATGATTTTCTGGTTTTCGTCTTAAAACTTAAGGAAGCAAGATAGATTAAGTAGGCTAATAAATAAGGCTAGGATGTTTATATTTAAGTAGGTTGGAGATCCGCTATAACTATGAAGATGTGAGAAGTTTCATTTGAATACCTATAAAACTATAGCGATAGCGTATCTCCAAAGGGCCAGTTCAGAGCTCAACTACTGCGTGCAGTGTAATTAAATTAATTCTCTCGCCCCAACTATTTAACTTAGCCACGTCAAAATTTTATTATCAATAATTACCTGTGTGCTGAATGCACATTTAAATTGAGAGCTTCATCGGCCATCAGCAAAAGAAGCTATAATTTATTCAATAACTTAATGTGGTGCATTACTAGCCCAGCGGCTAGTCGGGAGAGCCGATTTGATCAGGCGTTCCCTTAGCCGTCCGCACCGCGGCTTTATATATAAGAACGCTGCGCGAGGAAGCAAGGCCCCAGTTCTTTCCAGACGCTGAATAGCGCGTCATCTGTGTCAGGAGTCGCGTCGCGTCGGTATCATTACTATAAACGGCCTCGGATGCCGTAATAAGTTAGTCGGGATACGTGTAACCATGAAATCATTTTCGAGTGAAGTATTAATTCTGGGATGATTTTAATTATCTAGCTTCAGTTTGCGTATGTCGTATTTTCACGTGCCGCCGCGGGACAGACATTCTACCAATTATATAGCGTGGCGTTTGATGAACCTAATCATCAAATTATGGCGAGCATTCATTTAAACATTTAATTCGGACATTTATAGTTGCATCAGCGCATTAGACTCTGAACTGCTCTGTTAGATTGTGTGGATTCTTCTGTTTTCATCTGTGACTTTCAGAATACAGAACGTTTTTTTTTAGAAAATCGTTTTAGATTATAAATCCCGGACAATCTTCTAATTTCTCAGAGCTATAAGCTGTAACTATGAAGTGGGCACTAGGAATTCTAATTACAGGCTTCACGTTTTGCTAATCACTTTCTGGTAGCCAATATTGTAGTTAGAGAGCCAGTGTTGAGAACGGCGAAAGACAGCATAAACAACAGCATAAATAATAGGAACATTTTTATCAACAATAATTCCACCCGCCGCCCCACATATGGTGCATCGGCCGGGAAATGCACTGGTTCTACATTCAAACATTTATATAAACAGTTAAAATCCTACCAGCCGCCCCACACAGTGTAGACAGAAAACTACTAGTATTTACGTCGCGGGTACTTACCTATATAGGGACGTTGCGCTGCAAGATTTGCTGTTAGTTGCATTGCTGATATGGCGACGTTGGGTCGAAACAAAACAGTGCGGTTGCAGACAGTCAACATGGGTCTGGACAAGGTGAGCAGGGCTTTACTCGTAAAGCTATTGCATCGAAGCGACAGCAACACCGCTGCTTTTGGAATTAACTGCCGATTTGGGAATTACTCCGTGATGAGGCAGACGGGCAATTGCGCCACAAATTGTTGAAGAAGTTATTGTTGCCATGGCTGAGAATGCTGGACGCAATGTGCGATCTTCAAGCAGTGCACGAACTGTGTCGCTACGGCTGAATATTTCGTGGTCCACCGTTCGAAAAGTGCTGCGAACAATTGTGCAATGGAATCTCTAGTGCGGGGTCAGGCTGTCGTGGATGGAGATGGTCATCACATTGAGCAACGTTTGTCACCTGGACCGAAAACATGGTTCGCAATTAACAAATGTTACCCTCTCATGTGGAGATTTCGAGTCGTGTCTTTATGCTCGCTGTGTCTCTTTAAGAACCTTCTCCCACTCTATTGGATGCACTTGGGGTCTCATGCCGAGAATTGTATCTTATAGAGAGTTTTTATATTTACCTTTTCTGATACCAATATGGAGAACAATCTAGGTGACTAAATGTTACTTCTAGCTTAAGTATATTTGATGACATGTGCGTTTTGCGATTGTTTCTCAGCCGTGTACCGTGCTGACAATACCTGTTCAAATGGTTCAAATGGCTCTGAGCACTATGGGACTCAACTGCTGTGGTCATTAGTCCCCTAGAACTTAGAACTACTTAAACCTAACTAACCTAAGGACATCACACACATCCATGCCCGAGGCAGGATTCGAACCTGCGACCGTAGCAGTCGCACGGTTCCGGACTGCGCGCCTAGAACCGCGAGACCACCGCGGCCGGCGACAATACCTGTATAACTGGATTTCTTTGCATATCTGACGCGTTGTGTGAATGTGTACGCATTCCAAGATGATGCCCTAAAGTAGAAAATTTCTGGTAGAGCGTCCCTGCTCCCAGATATTACTATGGGCAGAGGGCAGCGCGGATAAGAAAAATGCTTTCCAAATCCGCAAGTCATTTATCCTAATCTGCATCCGCGGAATTTAAGTCTTTGTAAACCACCTAACCCTTTTAGGCACTTCGAAACTGATGGTAGGGTTGCACCTGGCCTGAATTTTTGTCTGCATTGGGTCTCGTAATTTACATTACATAGAATTAGAACGTACAGGCGATTCAGGAGATCATTTTGATCCATCATAGCCTGTCATAACCTTGATATGGTCTAAGTTACGGCTTTCTGTCCTAATTACTGAACGGATTTTGTGAACTTTTCTGCGGAATATTTCTCCGCCTTTGGGAAGTCAATGAAGACATGTTACAAGTTGTCATCACGTCTTGAATACAGCTAAATTATTGTCACACAGTTTCATTATATACTGTACGTTTAATTCACCATAATGTTAAATCATCTTAGCGTGATTCACTTTTGAGTGTAGTAAACGTTGAGTGCTCGGAAATATGCTTAAGAGAAGGAACATAATATCTTTGTCAACTCACATTTAGTGCCGGCCGGTGTGGCCGCGGGTTCTAGGTGCTTCAGTCTGGAACCGCGTGACCGCTACGGTCGCAGGTTCGAATCTTGCCTCGGGCATGGATCTGTGTGATGTCCTTAGGTTAGTTGGGTTTAAGTATTTCTAAGTTATAGGGGACTGATGACCACAGATGTTAAGTCCCACAGCGCTCAGAGCCATTTTTTACCACATTTAGTATTTTCTGCAGTTCTTTTAATCTCAGTACCGATTACTTTCACGCGTAATACTTGATCATCATGTCTCCGTTTCCTCTGTTAATATGATGTGCATTGATTCCCATGTTGGCTATTTAACAGTATTAATTACTTAATAGATCAGCTGCTAGTGATTCTTTTTCATCTCTGGAAACATTCCCCACTCCCCTCCAAATAGTTTCAAGCAGAAGGTAGGAGGTTTTCTTTAACTTTGTTGGAAGGTTAACTGCATCAGACAGCAATTACATAGTACTCACTGCATCTTAGGTGGACCCCAAATCAATAACGAACTGTGCAGTAAATAGATGGAGGTAAAAAAGTGATCGTAGCTAAAAAATAAGACTGCAAACTAACTTCTGCTAAGCCTGGGAATTGCAAACATTCCACGAATATCTTTAGACCGCCAGTTTTCAGCTACCCTTACAACCGACGTATGGCGCTGCTGCAAGAAATCGCTTTCACTGGTAGTATGCAATACAAATAGACGAAAAGCGGATTATTGACAGTGTCCTGCAACGTTTAGAGCAAATCAATGTTGCTGTTATCCACAAATATCCCAACAGGTCATCATCGGCGCAAGCCTCTGGTCGTAAAGTAATTATCATAGGAGATGTTGCTATTGCAGTATTCAGTCGAAAAACCTGTTCAGTTCAACTCTCTTCGCTAGCCTATCTTCTGTAAGTCTCTTGATATTTGTATAACTACCGCAACCTAACCGACTTGAACCCGTTTACTGTACTGGAGCTGTCATCTCTTGTAATCCACCCGGATAGCCGTTCGTGTTAACGTGCCGCTTCCGAGACGGGGAGATGTGCTGGCCTCGGATGGAATCCGCCTGTCATATTAAAGACGAGGGACAGTGTACTGGCCACAATGAATGTGGTTTTTAGGCGGTTTCCCACATCCCACTAGGTGAATACCGGGCTGCTGCACAAGTCAGGCCTCAGTTACGCGGTTCCCAAACATTTGAAAACTTCCGTTCACTTTCGCATGACTAATACTGCACACAGACAGTTGGGATGTATATATTCCGTCCTGGGGTGACAGAATCGGCATCCGGCGCCTCTAGAATTTGCCATGTCAAATCCGTTCATAGCATTCCGACCCTGCGCCAATATGGGACAAAGGCACAAGACTAAGAAGACTTGATCTCGTTCAGCTTTTCCCTCTCCCCCTCCCCCTTCCCCTTACATGCCTATCTCCCTCCACTCCCAACATATATATTCGTCAATGACACATAAACTCCACTTAAGACTAAAACATTCCGAAAAGACTTCCTAACACATTTATATTCGATGGTAACACATTTTATTTTTACCAGTCTGAATTTCATACCGTTTTTAATCGTTAGTTATTTTACCACGCAAGTAGCAAAACTCGTCGACTACTTTCATATACTGATATAATTCCCTCTGCATCACCCAATTTAATTGTACTACACTCCATTGTCCTCATTTATCTTTCTTGACATTCTTCTTATAATCTCTATTCAAGATATCTGTAACGTTCCACACATCCACCTAGTCCTATACTGTCTCTAACAGAATAAGAATAATACCCACAAACCTTGAAGCTGTTGTTTTGTCTTCCTTAACATTGATTCCCTTTCCAGTTCTCTCCTTAGTTCCCGCGTCTGCTTCTTCCGTGTGCAAAATGAATGAAATGGGGGATAGGCTACATACAACACTGTCTCTGTTTCCTCCTCTATTTCTGCCTCAATCCACGATCTCCAACTCTTATAACTACTGTCTGGTATCTGTACTAGCTGTAGAGAGCCGTTTATCCCTGGTAATTTCAGGATTGCGGATACATCCACATATGTGATTCGTGAAATTTTTTCCCGTGGGTATGATATTCCATCGTTTTTCGCACTTCCTTACAGGTAATCGACAACGCTCTTGTGATATTTGGGCAGTGAAACTTCGGTGAAGGTCACTGTACACTATCTGATCCAAAGTATCTGGACACCCGTATGTAATGCGGAATATATCACTAGATTTCAAGAGAGAAGGAAACGACAGTATAAACGGAACCGGAGAGTGTTGAGTTGTCAGTACAGAAGAGGTAACAGCAGATTGGCCGGCCGGCGTGGCCGTGCGGTTCTAGGCGCTGCAGTCTGGAACCGCGCGACTGCTGCGGTCGCAGGTTCGAATCCTGCCTCGGTCATGGATATGTGTAATGTCCTCAGGTTAGTTAGGTTTAAGTAGTTATAAGTTCTAGGGGACTGATGACCTCAGAAGTTAAGTCCCATAGTGCTCAGAGCCATTTGAACCATTTTTGAACTCCCAACGGCACACCTGAAATCACTCTTACTTCGGAAGACTTCTCTCCATTGAGAATGACATGCTGCGTTCTTTTATCTAGGAACTCTTCAATCCAATCACACAATTGGTCTGATAGTCCATATGCTCTTACTTTGTTCATTAAACGACTGTGGGGAACTGTATCAAACGCCTTGTGGAAGTCAAGAAACACGGCATCTACTTGAGAACCCGTGTCTATGGCCCTCTGAGTCTCGTGGACTAATAGCGCAAGCTGGGTTTCACACGATCGTCTTTTTCGAAACCCATGCTGATTCCTACAGAGTAGGTCATTAAACTCGAACACAATACGTGTTCCAAAATTCTGCAGCTGATCGACGTTAGAGATTTAGGTCTATAGTTCTGCACATCTGTTCGACGTCCCTTCTTGAAAAGGGGGATGACTGGTGCCCTTTTCCAATCTTTTGGAACGCTACGCTATTCTTGAGGAAGAATAGGCTGTCACTCCTCCAGAGACATTCACATATCTCACTGAAAGTGTGCGTTGTTCCATGCCCTCCATATTAATGTCGAAGAATAGTTGTCTGGATACTTTTAATCGGTTGTCTAAGGTACACAGCAAATATCGTAAAAGGAAGTGGTGATGTCCCGGATTCATGCCCGAAAAGGGATCAAATCTTACACTGAGATGACCAAAGTCATGGGATATCGATATGCACATATACAGATCGCGGTAGTATCGCGTACACAAGGTATAAAAGGGCAATGCATAGGCGGAGCTGTAATTTGTACTCAGGTAATTCATTTGAAAAGGTCTGCGACGTGTTTATGGCCGCACGGAGGGAATTAACAGACTCTAAAAGCGGAATGGTAGCTGGGGCTAGGCGCATGGAACATTACATTTCAGAAATTGTTAAGGAATTCGATATTCCGAGATCCACATTGTGAAGAGTGTGCCGAGAACACCACATTTCAGGAATTACCTCTCACTACGGTCATTGAAATTAACGACCGAAAGCAGCAGCGAATGCTTAAACTTGTCAGAGCTAGCAGACAAGCAACACTGCGTGAAATAACGGCAGAAATCAATGTGGGACGTACGATGAACGCATCCGTTACAACAGTGTGACGAAATTTGGCGTCAATGGGCTATGGCAACAGACGACCGACGCGAGTGCCTTTGCTAACAGCATGTAATCGCTTGCAGCGCCTCTCCTGGGCTCGTGACCGTATTGGTTGGACCTAAACGCTTGGAAAACATTGGCTTGGTAAGGTGAGTCCCGATTTCAGTTGGTAAGAGATGATGTGTAGGTTCGAATGTTGCGCAGACCTCACGAACCCATGGACCCATGGTCAACAAGACACTGTGCAAGCTGGTGATGGCTCCATAATGGAGTGGGCTCTGTTTACATCGAATGGACTGGGTCCTGTGGTCGAACTGAACCGATCATTGATTGCAAATGGTTATGTTCAACTACCTGGAGACCATTTGGAGCCATTCATGGACTTCAAGTTCCCAGACAATGATGGAATTTATATGGATGACAATGCGTCATGTCACCGGGTAACAATTGTTCACGAATGATTTGAAGGACATTCTGGACAACTCGAGCCAATGATTTGGCATTACAGATGACTTGACGTGAATCCTATCAATTATTTATGGGATATAGTCTAGAGGTCGTCCTAACCCGACAGGGTAGCCGAGAGCGCTAACGCGCTGCTTCGTCGACTCGGGTAGGCGGGCCGGCCCCGCATCGCATCGGCCCAGCGGATTAACGACGAGGGCTGGTGTGCCGGCCAGCCTGGATGTGGTTTTTAGGCGGTTTTCCACATCCTACTAGGTGAATACCGGGCTGGTCCCCACGTCCCGCCTCAGTTACACGACTCGCAGACATTTGAAGCACATTCACACTATTTCACGATTTACACTAGACGCAGACAGCTGGGGTACACTACTTCCGTCCCGGGGGGTATGGGGTGGCAGCAGGAAGGGCATCCGGCCACCCCTTACAATTAAGCATGCCACTTCCGAACTTAAAACCCTGCCGACCCTGCGCACAATGCGGGATAAAGGCAGTAGCAAAAGAAAGAAACGAAAAAGAAAGTCTAGAGGTCGTCCTCAAAATCCTGCACCGGCAACACTTTCGCAATTATAGACGACTGTAGAGGTCGTATGGCTCCATATATCTGCCGGGGACTTTCGACAACTTGTTGAGTTTATGCTATGTCGAGTTTCTGCACTACGCCGGGCTAAAGGCGGTCATACATGATATTAGTAGATACCCCACGACTTTTGACACATCAGTGTATATCCGTATGCGTGCACTTGTCTATGGGGATGAGATGTTTTGGAAATTAAATCGCTTCGCGACGCGTCTAGGCAGAATGCTCACAAATTGCACGGGACGGACGCAGCGTGCTTGTAGTAGGAGCGTTGTGATTACGGTCGGGAAGGCGAGCGACAGAGCGGGGTGCGAGGCGTGTGAGCTCGGCGGAGCGGGCAGCGAGGCAGCGTGGCGCGGGCAGCGGCGAGGCGGCGGCGTGCTGCGCCGGCGCGCCTCGTCCATCAGCGCACGCTGCCTGCTGCCGCTGCTGCGCCCCGGGGGACGCCTCTGGAATCCCACACAAAACAAACAATCTCCATTTGTGCGCATAAATTACACGCATTTCCTCAGCTCGCCTCTCCTGCTCCACTCACTCACCGCGTCGATTTCTTATTGCGCCCTCGCTGCCCCGTCCCGCCTCCCGGTGTTTTCTCCGATTCCCATCACCCTCACCGAACACGTTGAAACGTACCACGACCGAGCACCCTAACACGCAGGAATATCATCTGCAGAAGCTACCAACTATTATACACTACTGACCATTAAAATTGCTACACCAAGAAGAAATGTAGATGATAAACGAATATTCTTTGGACACATATATTATACTAGAACTGACACGTGATTACATTTTCACGCAATTTGAGTGCATAGATACTGAGAAATCAGTAACCAGAACAATCACCTATGACCGTTATAACGGCCTTGATACGCCTCGGCATTGAATCAAACATAGCTAGGATGGTACAGGTACAGCTGCCCATGCAGCTTCAACACGATACCACAGTTCAACAAGAGTAGTGACTGGCGTATTGTGACGAGCCAGTTGCTCGGCCACCATTGACCAGACGTCTTCAATTGATGAGAGATATGGAGAATGTGCTGGCCAGGGTAGCAGTCGAACATTTTCTGTATCCAGAAAGGCCTGTACATGACCTGCAACATCCGGTCGTGCATTATCCTGCTGAAATGTAGGGTTTCGCAGGGATCGAATGAAGGGTAGAGCCACGGGTCGTAACACATCTAAAATGTAACATCCACTGTTCAAAGTGCCGTCAATGCGAACAAGAGGTGACCGAGACGTGTAACCAAAGGCACCATATACCATCACTCCGGTCATACGCCAGTATGGCGATGACGAATACACGCTTCCAATGTGCGTTCACCGCGATGTCGCCATCATGATGCCATGATGATGCTGTAAACAGAACCTGAAGTCATCTGAAAAAATGACGTTTTGCCATGCGTGCACCCAGATTCGTCGTTGAGTACACTATCGCAGGTGCTGCTGTCTGTGATGCAGCGTCAAGGGTAACCGCAGCCATGGTCTCCGAGCTGATAGTCTATGCTGCTGCAAACGTCGTCGAACTGCTCGTGCAGATGGTTGTTGTCTTCCAAACGTCCCCATCTGTTGACTCAGGGATCGAGTCGTGGCTGCGCGAACAATTACAGCCATGCGGATAAGATGCCTGTCACTTCGACTGCTAGTGATACGAGGCCGTTGGGATCCAGCACGGCGTTCCGTATTACCCTTCTGAACCCACTGATTTCATATTCTGCTAACAGTCATTGGATCTCGACCAACGCGAGCAGCAATGTCGCGATACGATAAACCGCAATCGCGATAGGCTACAATCCGACCTTTATCAAAGTCGGCAAAGTGATGGTACGCATTTCTCCTCCTTACACGAGGCATCACAACAACGTTTCACCAGGCAACGCCGGTCAACTGCTGTTTGTGTATGAGAAATCGGTTGGAAACTTTCCTCATGTCAGCACGTTGTAGGTGTCGCCACCGGCGCCAACTTCGTGTGAATGCTCTGTAAAGCTAATCATTTGCATATCAGAGCATCTTCTTCCTATCGGTTAAATTTCGCGTCTGTAGCACGTCATCTTCGTGGTGTAGCAATTTTAATGGGCAGTAGTGTTACCACTGACCCGTCTAGTAACGGCCTCGGCTCTACTAAAGTTTTGGCAAATTTACCTTACTTTATCACGCGATCAGCCACTGAAGACCACCCGATATTCGACCTATCGTCGTATCGTCCTCAGTCATTTATCATCGTATGTGGTCAGGAGGGCAACGGGGTCAGCTACACCGCACTCCCGGCCGTTGTCAACGTCGACCTTGGAGCCGCTACCTCTCAATATGGTAGCTGCTCAACTTGCAACACGAGACAGCGTGCACCCAGGTCCCGCTCCCCCCCCCCCCCCACCAAGGAAAATCCCTGCAGCACCGGGAACCGAACCCGGCTCCCCCGCATGAGTATCTGTTGCGTTGACCACAAGTCTACGGCGGCTGACTTCGGAAAATTTATTTTGATTTAACTTTATGGCGAGATGGAGTGAAGCCGTGCGCACCATCTGTCGGTGACTGTGTGTAAGATTTGTTATGTGTGTAATCGTGTTTTAACTGGTTGTGTACTGTATGGGGTGTTGAAAAAGTCTGTCGACAGTGCCGTATGATTGTTAGCCGCGTTTGCCGTAAGCCGCAGTGAGTATACCGAAAAGAAACTCAGTGGAATACAAGTTATTAATTTATTGAATATTCATTTATACTTACAAATTTTCACATTAAATGTTGAAAGTGTCCCCACTGTTGTTGAATACACAATTCAATTCGTCTAATCATGTTTCCAAACACAAGCCGTAACATTTATTCCATAACTGTAGCAGTGAAAGTGGATATTGCAGTTTTCAGTTCATCGATGGATTTTGGACGGTTTTTATAGACAGTTGCTTTCGCTGCACCCCAGAAGAAAAAGTCAGGTGGTGTTAGGTCAGGCGATCGTGGAGGCCAAAGTCCCTGTCAAATTAAGTTGTTGTTGTTGTGGTCTTCAGTTCTGAGACTGGTTTGATGCAGCTCTCCATGCTACTCTAAATGGCTCAAATGGCTCTGAGCACTATGGGACTCAACTGCTGTGGTCATAAGTCCCCTAGAACTTAGAACTACTTAAACCTAACTAACCTAAGGACAGCACACAACACCCAGCCATCACGAGGCAGAGACAATCCCCGACCCCGCCGGGAATCGAACCCGGGAACCCGGGCGTGGGAAGCGAGAACGCTACCGCACGACCACGAGATGCGGGCATGCTACTCTATCCTGTGTAAGCTTCTTCATCTCCCAGTACCTACTGCAACCTACATCCTTCTGAATCTGCTTAGTGTATTCATCTCTTGGTCTCCCTCTACGATTTTTACCCTCCACGCTGCCCTCCAATACTAAATTGGTGATCCCTTGATACCTCAGAACATGTCCTACCAACCGATCCCTTCTTCTAGTCTAGTTGTGCCATAAACTCCTCCCCAGTTCTGTTCAGTACCTTATCATTAGTTATGTGATCTACCCATCTAATCTTCAGCATTCTTCTGTAGCACCACATTTCGAAAGCTTCTACTCTCTTCTTGTCTAAATTATTTATCGTCCATGTTTCACTTCCATACACGGCTACACTCCATACAAATACTTTCAGAAACGACTTCCTGACACTTAAATCAATACGGTCAAATTATACGATCACAAAAAAAAAAAAAAATCAGCAAGCAGTTACATTGAAACGCAAGCTATATGCGCGGTTGCACCATCTTATTGAAAATAACTGTTCAGTATTTCACTTAACGTAAGTTCCCCTATGAATGGGTACAGAATATCACTGCAGTATCGATGTGAATTTATTGTTTCGTTGAAAAATATGGGACCCACAACCCGACGTCTAGAAATTGCAATCCAAACTCCTATTTTCACAGAATGAAGTGGTTCCTCATGAATACACAATGGATTTGCATTACTCCACCTACGAGAATTTTGCGAGTTCATGTACCCGGATAAATGAAACCACGCCTCATCAGTGAAAAACGTTTCATTAAGAATATCCCTTCCATTTTGTTGAACGAAATTTTTGAACCATTGACAATAATGCAGACTGTTGCCATGATCAGTATTTTTCAGTTATTGCACGACTGTCACTTTGTGTGGGAAAAGTTCCAATGTTTTCTTACAGCTGTGTGGGCCGTTCCGACACTAACATCGATTTTCTGGGCGAGTTTTCTTACTTACTTGTTCGCACTCATGGACATTTTATCGGAAATATCGAGTAGTTTATCCTCAGACAAAGTTTATCCTCGACCACTTCTCGGTGCATCTGTCACTGAACCCGTACTTCGAAATTTGTTAATCGAATTTCGCACAGTATCGCGATGTGGGAGTGTTGTCTCCGGGAAAATTGAATTAAATGTTTGAAGAACTGAAACTGTGTATTTACCGCCAGCTTTGAACACTTGTTCGGATCAAAACACACGTCCTTAAATGGTTAGCATTTTAACAGTGACAAAAACGAAACAAACGAACAAAGGAACTAAATTTAAACGTTCACGTCAACACGTAACGACACACACCAACGATACTACTGACGCTGGCTGAGATAAACGGAACAGTGAAATGTTGGGGGAGTCCAGTTGAAGGGAAGTAACCCAGGCAGGCGAACAATCATACGGCACGCGCGGATTACAATCATACGGCACTGCGGAGAGACTTTTTGAACACCCCGTCATTTCTGAGGCGTAAAGTGGGAAGCAGCCCAACATTTGCGTAAACTAGCGTGGGAGACCGGCTAGAAACCACACTCAGGCTAATCGGCGGACCATCACGGTCGCTTCTGAGCCCACTTCCTATCTTGCAAGCTTGTGCAGGGTGTATTACGCTGTACGAGCAGGTCGGTATACTTACTGAGTTACTTACGTTGTACGTACTTCCACTGATCCTATATAATTTAACCGAATCATTACTGTTAAGGGTGTGACAGGATCGTAGCCTATCCAAATGTTTTTCAATCAGTACACTAAGCAAGCGCTAAATCAATCGAAAGAGATATTTCCTAAGGGAATTAAAGTTCACGGAGAAAGAATGAAAACTTTCAGGCTTCGCAGTGGCATCGTAATACCGGCGGAGTCGGCGAAGAACTTGGAAGATCAGTTGAACAGGCTGGAAAGTTTCTAGAAAAAAAGTTATAAGATGTTAAATCTTTACAATTGGCGTTAACAAATTTCAGAAACCCTTTATTTGTTATTGCTTGACTGTACTTTATGTCCTATTTATTTCCATCACCGTCAGTTATTTTGCTACCCAAAAAACAAAGACGCATCTACTAATTTTAGTATCACATTTTCCAAAACAATTCCTTCAGCATCGCCGTATTTAATTCAACAACAGTCCAGTACCCTTGTCCGCCTCCGTACCCGAGTGATCACCTCAGCTGACTGCTATCTAGGGGACCCGGATTCGACTCCCGGTACTACCAGCGACTTTTCTCTTGATGGGAGGACTAAAACGGGGTGCACTCGGCCTCGTAAAGCCACTTGAGGAGTTACCCGAACGATTAGTAGCGGCTGCAAGGTCAAGAAAACCGACAACGACCGTGAGAGCGGCCCGTCCATACCGCAGACCAGTGATGCCATTGGCAGAGGATGACATGGCAATAGGTAGCGCCCAACAGTCCCATCTAGGGCCAGAGCGCAGAACTTCGCCTTTACCTAACCATCACTCTTCTTACCATTTGCTGATAATCATCGTGTAACCATTTTCAAGATATTACTCACTCCGTTTAACTGAGCTTCTCAGTCCTTTTCTGTCTCAGACCCCAAAGTTTTTATTTCTTCTCCCTGCACTTTGAGTTTTTTTCCAAATTTCTCCTTGCTCCCATTTACGGTTTGCTCTACCTACAGATTCAATAGCATGGATGACAGGCTGCTACCCTGTATTATCACTCTTCTCGGTCACAACTTCCCATTCAAGTCTTTGGACTCATACAAGTGTAGTTTGGTTTATGTACAAGCTGTAAATAGGTTTCTGATCCCTGTATTTTATTTCCGATAACTTTAAAATTTTTTCAACGTTGTCAAAAGTTTATATCTGATGTTACATCTGATACAAATGTTGATTTGTCTCTCTTCAGCTTATCTTTTACGGTAAGTTGCAGAGTCAATACTGATTCGTGTATTCCTACATTTCTCCGGAGCCCAAACTTAAATCCTCGCACATCGGCCCTACCTGTCGTTAAAGATCAATGCTAAGGTAAGCAAAACAGGGGATAATGAAGTGTTGTCGAGTTAAGTCATTTCTGCTTTGGGAACTAAATCAATAAACGAGGTCACAAAGTAGACGAGTTTTGCTGTTTGGGCGGCATAGTAAATGACGATGGGAGAAGTAAAGACGGTGCAGAAAGTAGACTACCAGCAACAAGAAAACTTTGTCGAAAAGCGGAATTTGTGACCACCCAATAAAAATTTAAGTTTTAGGATATTATACTAACAAGGGAACCTCCCCATCGCACCCCCCTCAGATTTAGTTATAGGTTGGCACAGTGGATAGGCCTTGAAAAACTGAACACAGATCAATCGGGAAAACAGGAAGAAGTTGTGTGGAACTATGAAAAAATAAGCAAAATATACAAACTGAGTAGTCCATGTGCAAGATAGGCAGCATCAAGGAGGACGTGACCTCAGAAGCGCCATGGTCTCGTGGTTAGCGTGAGCAGCTGTAGAACAAGAGTTCCTTGGTACAAGTCTTCCCTCGAGTGAAAAGTTTACTTTCTTTATTTTCGCAAAGTTATGATCTGTCCGTTCGTTCATTGACGTCTCTGTTCACTGTAAGTTTAGGGTCTGTGTTCTGCGACCGCACCGCAAAACCGTGCGATTAGTAGACGAAAGGATATGCCTCTCCAATGGGAACCGAGAACATTTGATCGCAAGGTCATAGGTCAACCGATTCTTCAACAGGAAAACACGTCTGATATATTCTATACGACACACGTGACGGCATGTCCGTCACATGACAGGAATATGTTGTCGACCCACCTAACTTGTACACTTGGCGAATGGGTAAAAAGATTCTTCTACCTTAACCGATTTAGCTTTTCTTGTGGATGTGATAATTACTTCCAAAAAAGTGATGAAAAGATAAGAGTTTGTCACATAAACTGCAACAAATGAATGCAACAGTTTCACAGTCGCACAGTTTTCCCTGTGCTCTGTCAAAACATATGTTTTTAACGTTTTCAAATTTTTCCTTATGTAGACCGTCAAATGCTGCATATGTCCAAGCAAATCTGAACATGTCCTGGAATGTTGGAGAGCGAAGTTGATTATGTGTGAGTGCCTGAACTTTGATAATTGTCTGAAAATAAAAAATTAAACTTTTCACTCGAGGGAAGACTCGAACCGAGGACCTCTTGTTCTGCAGCTGCTCACGCTAACCACAGGACCACGGCGCTCCTGAGCTGACACTATGCTTGATGTTGCCTATCTTGCGCATGGACTACTCAGTTTGCATACTTTGCTTATTTTTTCATAGTTCCACACAACTTCTTCCTGTTTTCTCAACTGATCTGTGTTCAGTTTTTCAAGGCCTATCCACTGTGCCAAATTATAACTAAATCTGAGGGGGGTGCGATGGGGAGGTTCCCTTATAAGGTTGCACAAACAGAATATTAGAATTTTTACCAAACAGCTTTTAATTCGCTTTCATATAAATGAAAATACAGACACACTGAATGACGCTGAAGCAAGTACAACACAGGAAATCAGGGGTTACATTAATGCGCAGTCTAACAGTGAAGTGTTCTGTAGTCACGAAAACATTAGAGACGCCGAGGACCCAACGCGCCGGCTTAGCTGTTTGCACACGGTGTAGCGCTTGCTGCGTCGATGTACCGATATGACGCGTCCTCTTGGGCAGGTCGCGGAGGCGCGCGTTGTTTAATTACACTGAAGCGCCAAAGAAACTGATACAGCCATGCGCATTCAAATACAGAGATATGTAAACAGGCAGAATACAGCGCTGAGGTCGGCAACGCCTGTATATGGCAACAAGTGTCTGGCGCAGTTGTTAGATTGGCTACTGCTGCTACAATGGCAGGTTATCAAGATTTAAATGAGTTTGAACGTGGTGTTATAGTCGGCGCACGAGCTATGGCACACAGCACCTCAGAGGTAACGATGAAGAGGGGATTTTCCCGTAGGACCATTTCACTAGTGTACCGTGAATATCAGGAATCCGGTAAAACATCAAATCTCTGACATCACTGCGGCCGGAAAAACATCCTGCAAGAACGGGACCAACGATGGCTGAAGAAATCATCCAACATGACAGAAGTGCAACCCTTCCGCAAATTGCTGCAGATTTCAATGCTGGGTCATCAGCAAGTGTCAGCGTGCGAATCATTCAACGAAACATAATCGATATGGGCTTTTGGAAGGCCCACCCATGTACCCTTGATGACTGCCCGACACAAAGCTTTACGCATTGCCTGGGCTCGTCAACGCCGACGTTGGACTATTGATGACAGGGAACATGTTGTCTCGTTTCAAATTGTTTCGAACGGATGGACGTGTACGGATATGAAGACAAACTCATGAATCCATGGAACATGCATGTCAGCAGGGGACTATTCAAGCTGGTGGAGGCTCTGTAATGGTGTGAGGCGTGTGCAGTAGGAGTGATATGGGACCCCTGATCAGACTAGATACAACTGTGACACGTAACACGTAAGAAAGCATCGTGTCCGATCACCCGCATCGATTCATGTCCATTGAACATTGTGACGGACCTGGGCAGTTCCAGCAGGACAATGCGACACCCCACACGTCCAGAATTGCTACAGAGTGGCTCCAGGAACACTCTTCTGAGTTTAAACACTTCCGCTGTCCACCAAACTCCCCAGACATGAACATTATTATTATTACGCATACCTGTGATGCCATGCAACGTGTTGTTCAGAAGAGATCTCTATCCCCTCGTACTCTTACGGATTTATGGACAGCCCTATAGGATTCGCCGGCCGGGGTGGCCGAGCGGTTCTAGGCGCTTCAGTCTGGAACCGCGCGACCGCTACGGTCGCAGGTACGAATCCTGCCTCGGGCATGGATGTGTGTGATGTCCTTAGGTTAGTTAGGTTTAAGTAGTTCTAAGTTCTAGGGGACTGATGACCTCAGAAGTTAAGTCCCATAGTGCTCAGAGCCATTTGAACCATTTTGAACCTATGGGATTCATGGTGCTAGTTCGCTCCAGCACTACTTCAGACATTAGTCGAGTCCATGCCACGCCGTGTTGCGGCACTTCTGCGTGCTCGAGAGGGCCCTACACAATATTAGATAGGTCTAGTAGTTTCTTTAGCTCTTCAGTTTATGTTCACTCACTGTATAGGGTTACTACAGGTATCTTTTCTGAAAGTATTTATCTGGACTGTAGCTTTTACGGAACTCTGATGTGAACCATAGACAGTAAAGACAAGAAAGAGGACAGCACCTTCTGAAATATGGTGCTACAGAATAATACTGAGGATTAGTTAAATAGATCTGGTAACTAATGAAAAGGTACTGCATCAGATCGGGGAGCAAATAAATTTATGGCACCACTAGAGTAAAAAATGTAATCGGTTGGTAGGACTTAGTGAAAGCCTTCAACGAATACTGAGGTGAGTTTGAGGGGTAAAAGTATTAGAGGGAGAATAAGAATTGAAAATAGTAGGCAGCTTCAAATGTATGTGGGGTTCAGTAGTTAAAAATATAGGAAATTAGTTGCATAAGACAGACTAGCATTGAGAGTTCCACAGAACTAGACTTCAGATTGATAACAACAGCAACATTTGAATTACTCTTACGGTACGATGTTTCTTTGCTTTTTTGTAAATCGCGGTTTTTTCAAATATATATATGGCAAAGGAGAAAGATTAGGATTTGGTGTTTCGTCGCCGACAAGGTCAGTAGAGGCGGAACACCAGGATGGGAAGTGTGGCAGAAAATTGGACGAGTTCTTTCTAAAGGAACCAACCCGACAATCGGCTCAAAATTTTAAGAGAACAACCGAAAACGTAAATCTAGATGATCGGTTTTCGACTGATCTCTAGTCCTCCTCCCTTCCCCCTCTTCTCTCTCTACGAATGTGCATTCTTTGCGTTAACGATGGCAGAGGGGAAATCCGAGTGTCACAGATAAATTGATTGGTGTGGTCCGTGTGCTCAACAGAACTGTTGTTACTAATGTTGCCAATGCAATCGGAGACGTATTCGTATATCGACGGCATGATTTTTTCTTGTCAAGACAACTCGGTCTCTCCCAGTCTCCTTGAAACTCACACACACATTCATCTTCAGGCACATAAATTCTAAAATTATTAATATAGTATCTTTCATAAAATTTCATGTTTAAATACGAACATCCAGTTAAGAAATGCCTTAAAATAATGATTTAAAACAAATATTGCTGATTGATCACGTATAAATTTCATGGGCGAGACATGTACATCGAATAACACTAAAATAGCTTACCTATTAAATTAGGTGGGAGCCCAGACACAACACAAATTCTTGAGATGCGTGCCACACACGTCCCCTAACTAGAGGGCATCTCACGCGATAAAACAGTTGCTGTCCTCTTGCTATAGTATGAGATTCAACCAGTCAGGAAGGAAGAATGCCACAACCAAATCATTGGTTCCACTACCGCACCAAGCTTCGTAAAGGCGAGATCTGTAGTAACAGTAGAAGAGTTGCACAGTATTTAAAGTTGGAACAAATGAATGCTCTATAAAGAAATTTGTAGTTGGTGAATAATAAAAAAATTTAAAATGTGTTTGGAAGATAGCCACACATTTATCAATCTTCCTAGTGAGAATCGGTAACAGTAGAAGAGTTGCACAGTATTTAAAGTTGGAACAAATGAATGCTCTATAAAGAAATTTGTAGTTGGTGAATAATAAAAAAAATTAAAATGTGTTTGGAAGATAGCCACACATTTATCAATCTTCCTAGTGAGAATCGGTAATCAGACCATGCAGGCGAACACGTATAAATCGATTAAGGTCACTTCTGATGTAGTAGCTGTGGATATAATACGGATGATTTCCTTCCCCATCTCTCCCTCGTGAGCGATGGCGGAATAAAACGTATTCTTCATTACACTAAATAATTCCTGAATAATAAATTTCGACTCAGTTGTAGCAAAATTTTAGCCAATAATCTTACTGATGACATCTGGCCATCCTCCTCTTCTATTTAATTTCATCATTGCTAAAGTTTAACGTTTCCTGCTCATCCAAGGTTGCACTATCAAAGATAACTTAGGAAGATTTCCAACAGAAATTTCCGCTTCCAGATTTTCTCTACGGTTTTTTACAAACATTTCTTTGTTTTTGAGCCGATAGCCATTTACTTACTGACAAAAACTTATTATAAAGAGACATAAATTACTGCGGAATATTTGCGGTTTGTATTTTAAATTGCAGGTATGAAACTGCTCTAACAAGAAGCACGAGAAAATCCATTAATATCAGTTCCAGTTCACATACCGGATGGTTCACAAACAGAATAATAATCAAAGGAGCGAAGTGGCGAAGTGGTTATCACACTCGAAGAACGACGGTTCAAATGTTGATCGGACCATCCAAATATAAGTTTTCAGTAATTTCCCTAAATCGCTTCAGGCGAATTCCGGGATGGTTCCTCTGAAAGGGAACGGCAGATTTCTATCTCCATCTTTTCCTAATCAGAGCTTGTGCTCGGTCTGTAATGACTTCGTCATCGACGGGACGTTAAGCTATTATTTTCCTTCCTTTCTGACAAGAGTCCATACTATCTGATTACAACGTTAGCAACAATCCTCTGAACTCAGTCACATCGACTGATGGAATTGGGGTATTTAATCACTAGAAAACCATATGAAGTAAAATAGACATGTGGAAATCGAATGTAGCGAGGTTTAATTGATCACTTTGATTTATTGCTACAATTATGGGAACGTGAAGCACATCTTCTAAGCAGAATACATTTAAAATATTTGGAAGAACCATTCTCAAGTACAGATTACGCTGTTGCCCTCACCAAATTGGCTGATACAAGAGGTCAAAGTAATTCTGCTCTATGTTGCTGTAATGAGTCGGTTATTTTAAATGAAAATGTGAAATGTTCCTCAAGAAAAATGAAGTTTCATTCTATGAAGTTTCAATACAAAGTATTTCAGATAGCCCGTGGAACGCTACAAGGGCCTACATCAAATATTTCATGCATGGACAATAAGTACAAGATAAGTGAGAGTACGAAATATGTGGAGGCACACTCCCAATTTACAAACAGCAAAGTTCACCTGCATACTTAGCTGGACTAACATCCATGACAGAAAGGAAGTTTCAATAAGGATGTAAGTCCTCTCTCGAAATGAAAAAGAGGGATAACTGTTAATAGAGGTTGGAAGTAATATCAACCATGTATGTGCAGTGTCTTGTAAAGAGCACAGATTATACAGTACAACCTCTACTCTTAAAAATGTGTAAGTTGGTACAATAATGGTTGTTTCTTCGAAAAATGGAGACAATGCGCAGAGTCGTTTCAGTGTTATATTTAATTCGTTGGTCCCGATTTTCGACTTAATTTCAGGCTGTTATCTGAATTAATTTGCATGAAAAAATAAAAATTAAAAAATTAGAAAAACAAGCACAAATTTAATTGTGAACCCTTTAATTGATTCATTAGGAACAAGGACATATATGGTAGGTCAAACAGACGTTAAAGATTACGCTGTGCTAACTCTTACAATAAGTGGTAAACTTCTAATATTTATTCTGTTCCCTGTAATGCAGAAACTGGGACCAGATGAAAAACAAAGAAACATTTAGCAATGAGGAAGACAAGAGTTTGGATGTTACACTTAAATTCTTCTAGTGGATTGTTACATTTCTCCATATCCAAATAAAATTTTTAATCTCAAGGAGATAAAAAGCAGCAAACAAACAAGCAACTAAAATTATTTCAAACAGGTGTTCAAGGTAAGTCAGATGTTTTTTTTGTGGGAATGAACAGAAGCGACTGAAACAACAATGAAATTTTTAGGTTTATTAATTCTGTGTTTACTTGTTCGGGGTTCATGTGCATACGAAATTTAAAGTCTAGAATACCAGTATAAACGTCCTATGTTCTTTGGTGAAATATCCTTGCAATGTAAAAAAAAAAAAAAAAAAGAGTCATTCATTCTTCAGTGAAGTGCGAGATGCATGATATGTCGTGGCAGAAAATACTTGGAGTTGGACTGGACCTTCAGCCCGTACCTTCCTCTTTCACGGCAATGTTCTTATCCCCGAGCTATCCAGGTATGTTTCATCGCCTGTCTTGACGAGTTGCATTCTTCTAGTACCTCTCTCCTTGCTGGACTAGCACTCCTAAGAAAAAAATATGTTTCAGCAAGCATGTAAATCCTCACTTATTCTACAATTTTTGGATACCAGAAAGGATTTCTCGGTTTGCCATACTTATTTTGAAGAATCAGGGTTCAAATATTTCTCAACCTTTCAAATTTTGTTTTACTCCGGTTACTTTAACTCACACGAGACGAATGCCCGTATCGTTCCTGTGAAAAGAAGCACATGGTATCCCTCCTCATACTTTCTAACCCCCAATTTCTGCTCTGTCTCTAATGACGTTTTAGGACGAGGGGATACTGAACTCTTGCCTCGTTTTGGGCATGGAATTAGTTTATCACTGCTTTCTCCGACATTTGTATATTCTGTTTCACAAATAATAGTACAGTGTAAGTGAATGATGACTACATTTTTGTAGTTTAATTTATATGTCACGTTTGTTGTGCCAGACGCATCCACGAGGTACTGTAGGCAAAGTTCAGTGGTCTCTCTCTGAAGTACAGAGTGTTTATAATTAAACTTTCTCTACTCAAGAGGGCCCACATAAAAAACGATTGACCGTAGCACAGTGAACATGTTTAGAAATAGTTCTAAAGACGTGTGAAACAGAAATAATGAATAAACCACTGAAGGAAACACATTTTAATTTCCACGTGAAAGTACAACATCGCAAGAAACGGAAGAGTAAAGTCTACTAGAATGTACGCGTCACGTAGCAAAAGTTGCTGAGTAATGTGAACTTTGTACGGATATCATTTCACAACTGTTCGCAGCACTTTCCGAATGGTGGACCATGGAATGTTAATCTGTCGTTATACTGCTTGAAACCCGTACATTTCGTCCAGAATTCTCAGCTATGGGAACAGTATCTTCTGAAACGATTTGTGGTGCAATTGGCCGCCGGCCTCTACCTGGAGCAACTGGCAAATCGTCATTTAATTCGAACTTTCGAATCATGTTCTTCATTCCAGGTGCGGAAAGAGGACCTCTTAGTATACCTTTTAATGCGTCGATACTTGCGAACAGTAGCAGCACTTTGATAATTCCTGGCAGATTGAAAACATGTGTCTGACAGGGACTCGAAGTCAGGACCTTTGCCTTTCGCGGGCAAGTGCTCTACCATGGGGCTACCAAAGCACGAAACACGGCCCGTCCTCACAGTTTTACTTTCGGCAGTACCTCTTCCCCTGCATTCCAAATAGTACTATTGCTGTTGTTTTGATAAAACAGCTTTACGAGTAAAGCCCTGCTCACCTTGTCCAGACCCATGTTGACCGTCTGCACCTGTCATGCACAGAGAAGCTTGTGTTTCAACCCTACGTCGTCGAAATAGTACCGATGACTGACGGCAAGTCATGATTCCAACATTACTAACAACGCAAATCCTGCAGCACACAGTATGAACATCATTTCAATAAAGTTGGGTACCGATGCGATAAATAATTTTCCGTCCACATTGGCTCAAGTAGCGAAAACTTAGTTATAACCACTCTGCATATTCCGGAACGGTTTGGGATTTAACTAATGGAGCCCAACACTATCCGATGATTGGCAACTGAGGTCATCATTGCACCTACTTTTTCGTCTAGATACTGACAGTTCTATTCATGACTGGTGTCCGAATCCTTAACCTCAAATCAGATGGTTCAGAGTTACTGGTAGGGCCACACAATATGAGCGAATTGTCAGTTTGTATCGATACAAAATCTCCAAAAACAAATATTTCTTTAGTTGGACATTATAATGGCTAGAAACTCGAGAGGTTTATCTCAAATTTGCTACCATTTGTAGTTTTTGTACTACTGAATATAGTTTAATATTTTCTCCCTGATACAAAATAAATTGTTATTTCTGAACGACAATGGAAGTGTATTATAGTATGCTGAATGATGTGTAATAACGAGGAAGCAAACAGGACATGAAGGTTTAACATTAAGGTTCAACATTTGTCTAGAACGGACGCTAGTTAATATTGGCGATAGTAATTGCAATAATAATGATAATAAATGTCGTGTGGTTCTTCACAGCTGTCTGTAATTCTTCTAAGCTAATGCTATGACCGTAATTTCCCATTTGCGAGAATGGAGAACGTCTGGTATAGAACCGTTCATATTACGAGAGTAAAATTTATGCTTTTATGAAACGCAGCAGCTTTTGACATAACACGATCATACTGTGTTCCATATTGTTTACCGTGGCAGAAAATTCAATGAGTTCTTTGTAACCGAAAACGGTTAGTTTCCGTGGAAAAAGATACGATTCTAACGTGTAGTGATCCATGAGGACTTTGATTATATGATTGGCCTATTGTCTGGAACTTTACTCATTGAAAGTGGCCATCTACTGAAATTGCAGTGTGAACTTTTTTCCGAAACGTGCGTAACATTTTATTCAGAGTGCGAACATCGTCCAGAACATTGTTTGCATCCTTAGATAGGGCTCAGTGGTGCTATTGGGATTTAGTTAGACAGTTCTAAAATATCACACTAATTTAGATGGTGTTATGTTTAACGTGGACTAGCATCCGGGAAGAGAGGTGTTAAAATCCCAGTCCGCTTATCGAAATTTAAATTTTCCGTGCTTTTCCTATTTCCGTCAACATGAATACCAGAATTGTCCCTTGGCCTATTTCCTTCTCCATCCATATCCTACCCAAGCTTATGTTCAGTCTGCAATGACATCGTTGTCGACGAGGTGTTGAACCTTAAAGTTCTGTTTTTCTCCCTTGTTATTGCATATCATTGAGCGTGGGAGTTTAACTATAACACTTCCTGATCGTTCAGAAACACAGTTCATTTTATATTATGGAGGAAATATTAACCTACATTCAGAAGTACAAATGGAGGTAAATTTCAATTTAACACCTCGAATTTCTTACCATTAAAATGTTCCATCAAAGAAATATTCGTTTTCGAGCATTTTACGTTTGTACAGACTGACATTTTCTCATTTTGTCTTATCTTCAAATTCTGTTTGTTTTCAAGTTTTGAAACAAGCCCACTGCTTTTGATAAAAACGGCAGTACATGGATTACCAGTGTCAAAAACTTATTGCTGTACGCGAACCCAGTGCGTTTCCTTTGGATAAATACCTTACGCAAGTGAAAGACTTGAAAGTAACTGCTAGCCACCGTCTCAGAAGCAGATTCGCCGTAAATGAGTGAATTTGTAAATAATAAAGGAAGATATGGAACTACACTGAAGCGCCGAAGAATCTGGTATAGGCATACGTATTGAAATATAGAGACATGTGAACAGGCAGAATACAACGCTGCGGTCGGTAACACCGGTACAAGACAACGAGTGTCTGGCGCAGTTGTTAGATCGGTTACTGCTCCTACAATGGCACGTTATCAAGATTTAAGTGAGTTTGAACGATTAAATTAGATTAGATTAGTACTTGTTCCATAGATCATAAATACGACACTTCGTAATGATGTGGAACGTGTCAGGTTAATAAAAGGTGTCTATCCAAGATATTACATTACACAAAATATTACATGACACTTAATGGTTCAAAAATGGTTCAACTGGCTCTGAGCACTATGCGACTTAACTTCTGAGGTCATCAGTCGCCTAGAACTTAGAATTAATTAAACCTAACTAACCTAAGGACATCGCTCACATCCATGCCCGAGGCAGGATTCGAACCTGCAACCGTAGCGGTCGCGCGGTTCCAGACTGTAGAGCCTAGAACCGCACGGCCGCTCCGGCCGGCTGACACTTAATATTTTTAATTTTTTGTTGGGTGGGGGGTGGGAAAATTACCCACTTACTATATCCAAAAATTCATCTAATGAGAAGAAGGAGTTGCCATTCAGAAATTCCTTTAAATGCTATAGAGCTATAACGTGCTATTATAGTGGGCTCACGAGCGACGGGCACAGTAACTCCAAGGTAGCGATGAAGTGGGGACTTTCCCGTACGACCGTTTCACGAGTGTACCGCGAATATCAGGAATCCGGTAAAACATCAGATCTCTGACATCGCTGTGGCCGAAAAAATATTCTGCAAGAACAGGACCAACGACGACTGAAGAGAATCGTTCAACGTGACAGAATTGCAACTCTTCCCTAAATTGCTGCAGATTTGACTGCTGGGCTATCAAGAGGTGTCAGAGTGCTAACCATTCAACGAAACATCATCGATATTGGCTTTCGCAGCCGAAGGCCCACTAGTGTACCCTTGCTGACTGAACGACACAAAGCTCTACTCCTCGCATGGGCCCGTCAACACCGAAATTGTACTGTTGATGACTGGAAACATGTTGCCTGGTCGGACGAGTCTCGTTTCAAATTGTATCGAGCGGATGTACGTGTACGGGTATGGAGACAGCCTCATGAATCCATGGACCCTCCGTATCAGCAGGGAACTGTTCAAGCTGTTGAGCCTCTGTAATGGTTTGGGGCGTGTGCAGTTGGAATGATATGGGACCCCTGATACGCTTAGATACGAGTCTGACAGGTGACACGCGCGTAACGCGTAAGCATCCTGTCTGATCACCTGCATCCATTCATGTCCATTGTACATTCCGACGGACTTGGGCAATTGCAGCAGGACAATGCGACACCCCACACGTGCAGAATTGCTAAAGAGTGGCTCCAGGAACACTTTTCTGAGTCTAAACACTTCCGATGGCCACCAAACGCCGCAGACATTGACCTTAGTGGTCATATCTGAGATGCTTTGCAACGTGCTATTCAAAAGAGATCTCTAGCCCCTCGCACTCTTGCGGAATTATGGACAGCCCTACAGGGTTCATGGTGTCAGTTGCCTCTAGCACTACTTCAGACGTTATCTGAGTCCACGCCATATCGTGTTGCGGCACTTCTGCGTGCTCGCGGGGGTTCAAATGGTTCAAATGGCTCTGAGCACTATGGTACTTAACATCTGAGGTCCTCAGTCCCCTAGAACTTAGAACTACTTAAACCTAACTAACCTATCTCTCCATTGGCAAAAGATTCCGGAATAGTCCCCCATTCGGATCTCCGGGAGGGGACTGCCAAGGGGGAGGTTACCATGAGAAAAATATTGAATAATCAATGAAAGGATAACGTTCTACGAGTAGGGGCGTGGAATGTCAGAAGCTTGAACGTGGTAGGGAAACTAGAAAATCTGAAAAGGGAAATGCAAAGGCTCAATCTAGATATAATAGGGGTCAGTGAAGTGAAGTGGAAGGAAGACAAGGATTTCTGGTCAGATGAGTATCGGGTGATATCAACAGCAGCAGAAAATGGTATAACAGGTGTAGAATTCGTTATGAATAGGAAGGTAGGGCAGAGGGTGTGTTACTGTGAACAGTTCAGTGACCGGGTTGTTCTAATCAGAATCGACAGCAGACCAACACCGACAACGATAGTTCAGGTGTATATGCCGACGTCGCAAGCTGAAGATGACCATATTGAAAGAGTAATGCAGTATGTAAAGGGGGACGAAAATCTAATAGTCATGGGCGACTGGAATGCAGTTGTAGGGGAAGGAGTAGAAGAAAAGGTTACAGGAGAATATGGGCTTGGGACAAGGAATGAAAGAGGAGAAAGACTAATTGAGTTCTGTAACAAGTTTCAGCTAGTAATAGCGAATACCCTGTTCAAGAATCACAAGAGGAGGAGGTATACTTGGAAAAGGCCGGGAGATACGGGAAGATTTCAATTAGATTACATCATGGTCAGACAGAGATTCCGAAATCAGATACTGGACTGTAAAGCGTACCCAGGAGCAGATATAGACTCAGATCACAATATAGTAGTGATGAAGAGTAGGCTGAAGTTCAAGACATTAGTCAGGAAGAATCAATACGCAAAGAAGTGGGATACGGAAGTACTAAGGAATGACGAGATACGTTTGAAGTTCTCTAACGCTATAGATACAGCAATAAGGAATAGCGCAGTAGGCAGTACAGTTGAGGAGGAATGGACATCTCTAAAAAGGCCCATCACAGAAGTTGGGAAGGAAAAAATAGGTACAAAGAAGGTAGCTGCGAAGAAACTATGGGTAACAGAAGAAATACTTCAGTTGATTGATGAAAGGAGGAAGTACAAACATGTTCCGGGAAAATCAGGAATACAGAAATACAAGTCGCTGAGGAATGAAATAAATAGGAAGTGCAGGGAAGCTAAGACGAAATGGCTGCAGGAAAAATGTGAAGACATCGAAAAAGATATGATTGTCGGAAGGACAGACTCAGCATACAGGAAAGTCAAAACAACCTTTGGTGACATTAAAAGTAACGGTGGTAACATTAAGAGTGCAACGGGAATTCCACTGTTAAATGCAGAGGAGAGAGCAGATAGGTGGAAAGAATACATTGAAAGCCTCTATGAGGGTGAAGATTTGTCTGATGTGATAGAAGAAGAAACAGGAGTCGATTTAGAAGAGATAGGGGATCTAGTATTAGAATCTGAATTTAAAAGAGCTTTGGAGGACTTACGGTCAAATAAGGCAGAAGGGATGGATAACATTCCATCAGAATTTCTAAAATCATTGGGAGAAGTGGCAACAAAACGACTATTCACATTGGTGTGTAGAATATATGAGTCTGGCGACATACCATATGACTTTCGGAAAAGCATCATCCACACAGTTCCGAAGACGGCAAGAGCTGACAAGTGCGAGAATTATCGCAGAATCAGCTTAACAGCTCATGCATCGAAGCTGCTTACAAGAATAATATACAGAAGAATGGAAAAGAAAATTGAGAATGCGCTAGGTGACGATCAGTTTGGCTTTAGGAAAAGTAAAGGGACGAGAGAGGCAATTCTGACGTTACGGCTAATAATGGAAGCAAGGTTAAAGAAAAATCAAGACACTTTCATAGGATTTGTCGACCTGGAAAAAGCGTTCGACAATATAAAATGGTGCAAGCTGTTCGAGATTCTGAAAAAAAGTAGGGGTAAGCTATAGGGAGAGATGTGTCATATACAATATGTACAACAACCAAGAGGGAATAATAAGAGTGGACGATCAAGAACGAAGAGCTCGTATTAAGAAGGGTGTAAGACAAGGCTGTAGCCTTTCGCCCCTACTCTTCAATCTGTACATCGAGGAAGCAATGATGGAAATAAAAGAAAGGTGCAGGAGTGGAATTAAAATACAAGGTGAAAGGATATCAATGATACGATTCGCTGATGACATTGCTATCCTGAGCGAAAGTGAAGAAGAATTAAATGATCTGCTGAACGGAATGAACAGTATAATGAGTACACAGTATGGTTTGAGAGTAAATCGGAGAAAGACGAAGGTAATGAGAAGTAGTAGAAATGAGAACAGCGAGAAACTTAACATCAGGATTGATGGTCACGAAGTCAATTCTGCTACCTAGGCAGTAAAATAACCAATGACGGACGGAGCAAGGAGGACATCAAAAGCAGACTCGCTATGGCAAAAAAGGCATTTCTGGCCAAGAGAAGTCTACTAATATCAAATACCGGCCTTAATTTGAGGAAGAAATTTCTGAGGATGTACGTCTGGAGTACAGCGTTGTATGGTAGTGAATCATGGACTGTAGGAAAACCGGAACAGAAGAGAATCGAAGCATTTGAGATGTGGTGCTATAGACGAATGTTGAAAATTAGGTGGACTGATAAGGTAAGGAATGAGGAGGTTCTACGCAGAATCGGAGAGGAAAGGAAAATGTGGAAAACACTGATAAGGAGAAGGGACAGGATGATAGGACATCTGCTAAGACATGAGGGAATGACTTCCATGGTACTAGAGGGAGCTGTAGAGAGCAAAAACTGTAGAGGAAGACAGAGATTGGAATACGTCAAGCAAATAATTGAGGACGTAGGTTGCAAGTGCTCCTCTGAGATGAAGAAGTTGGCACAGGAAAGGAATTCGTGGCGGGCCGCATCAAACCAGTCAGTAGACTGATGATCAAAAAAAAACCTAATGATATCAGACACATCCATGCCCGAGGCAGGATTCGAACCTGCGACCGGAGCGGTCGCGCGGTTCCAGACTGAAGCGCCTAGAACCGCTTCTTTTTTTTTTTTTTTTTTTAAATCTCATTTTGTTCGATTTTGTTCGTTGCATCTGCTCGGGGCGGACGTCGTAAGACATCCGTTTAAGTTCGTTGTTGATCGATAAGCTCAGCTTTTTTATTACAGAGGGCTGCTAACCCTCTGACCGAACACGCTGAGCTACCGTGCCGGCGAGAACCGCTCGGACACACCGGCCGGCTTGTTCGCGGGGGCTCTGCGCGATATTAGGCAGGTGTACCAGTTTCTTTGGCTCTTCAGTGTATTTGTTCTTGTCATCTATACGAAATTAATCTGCTGAAGCCTATGGAAGAAGTACAGTAATTGTGAAACGATAACATAAAATAAGATTTAAAGAAAATGTTTTTCAATGGGGAAGAAGTTTCTTTCCCAAACAAATGTCTATGCGGTCCACTCACATTAAAGTGAGCACCGCCTACGTTCGATGTCAACGTGCAATAACTACTCACACACAGTCGGTGGCAGCACTGGCAGTGGAGGGTTTATAAATAGTGACAGGAGGACGTGGAGAACAGTGATGTCGTTGTCGGAATACGGAAACGGATCGATATATGTGACGTCTAAAAGGGCATGATCATTGTCTTCGGGGCCAAGGATGGAAGCATTTACAAAAACGGCTGAATTTGTAAAGGGTTCACATGCCTATGTGGTTAAAGTATACCGTGCGTGGCAAAATGTCGCTATCCAAATCCGGTGCAGAGGCGATTGTGGTGCACCCTATGCCATATATTACTGGGGTGAACGACGACGGCGGAAATGTGTACGGCGAATACACATACAATTGTCGAGCAACTGACCACCGAGATGAACGAAAGGCTACATACAGTGTCAGGTCAGCAACCGCTTAGCATGAGTTTGTACGTTTGGTCCCTGTACAATAGGCACCTGGTTCATGTAGCTGTGCTGACTGCTGTTCATCAGCAACGAAGGCTGGAGATTGAACGCCAAGAGCATGACTGGACATCAAATAAGTGACTGCAGATTGCCTTTTCAAATGAATCATGTTTTATGCTCCTTCGGACAGATGGCTGTTGGCGTGTACAGTGTGAAACAACTGGAAGCCAAAGGTTCGGTCAGGAGGAGGGAGGATTATGGTCTGGGAATGTTTTCGTAACATTCCCTGGGTAATATCGTCATTCAGGAAGACACAATGAATCAACATAAATATGCATCTGTCCTCGGGGCCTTGCCCACCCCTACATGCAGTTTGTTTTTCCTCGTCACGGCGGAGGTTCTGGAAGAGAGATTCGAGCGCGCACGGAGGCTTTCCGGGAGGTAATGACAATGGCACGTAAAGTGCCCTCCGTCACACACCGTTGGATGGCTTGCGGAGTATAAATGTAGATGTAGACGTAGAAGGTACCGAGAGGGATGTAGCGTCATGCCGACTCCAGTACCGTCACAAGCTGCACTAGCTTTATCGGCTGAGGATCCATGGCGCGAACTGTGCGAACAAGGTGGTCCCACAGATTCTCGATTGTGGATATACGATAAATTGCACAAATCTATGGGCTGTCAATTCAACTAAATACCTAGGAAATACAATTACCAGCAACTTAAATTGGAAAGACTACATAGATAGTATTGTGGGGAAGGCGAAACAAATACTGCGCTTTGTTGGCAGAACACTTAGAAGATGCGACAAACCCACTAAAGAGACAGCCTACATTACACTTGTCCGTCCTCTGCTGGAATATTGGTGCGCGGTGTAGGATCCTTGCCAGGTAGGATTGACGGAGGACATCGAAAAAGTGCAAAGAAGGGCAGCTCCTTTCGTGTCATCGTGCAGTAGGGGTGAGAGTGTCACTGATATGATACGCGAGTTGGGGTTGGGTTGGGTTGTTTCGGGGAGAAGACCAGACAGCGAGGTCATCGGTCTCATCGGATTAGGCAAGGACGGGGAAGGAAGTCGGCCGTGCCCTTTCAAAGGAACCATCCCGGCATTTGCCTAAAGCGAATTAGGGAAATCACGGAAAACCTAAATCAGGATTGCCGGACGCGGGATTGAACCGTCGTCCTCCCGAATGTGAGTCCAGTGTGCTAGCCACTGCGCCACCTCACTCGGTTACGCGACTTGGGGTGGCAGTCACTGAAACAAAGGCTTTTCTTTGCGGCGAGATCTACAATCCTGGAAATGGAAAAAAGAACACATTGACACCGGTGTGTCAGACCCACCATACTTGCTCCGGACACGGCGAGAGGACTGTACAAGCAATTATCACACGCACGGCACAGCGGACACACCAGGAACCGCGGTGTTGGCCGTCGAATGGCGCTAGCTGCGCAGCATTTGTGCACCGCCGCCGTCAGTGTCAGCCAGTTTGCCGTGGCATACGGAGCTCCATCGCAGTCTTTAACACTGGTAGCATGCCGCGACAGCGTGGACGTGAACCGTATGTGCAGTTGACGGACTTTGAGCGAGGGCGTATAGTGGGCATGCGGGAGGCCGGGTGGACGTACCGCCGAATTGCTCAACACGTGGGGCGTGAGGTCTCCACAGTACATCGATGTTGTCGCCAGTGGTCGGCGGAAGGTGCACGTGCCCGTCGACCTGGGACCGGACCGCAGCGACGCACGGATGCACGCCAAGACCGTAGGATCCTACGCAGTGCCGTAGGGGACCGCACCGCCACTTCCCAGCAAATTAGGGACACTGTTGCTCCTGGGGTATCGGCGAGGACCATTCGCAACCGTCTCCATGAAGCTGGGCTACGGTCCCGCACACCGTTAGGCCGTCTTCCGCTCACGCCCCAACATCGTGCAGCCCGCCTCCAGTGGTGTCGCGACAGGCGTGAATGGAGGGACGAATGGAGACGTGTCGTCTTCAGCGATGAGAGTCGCTTCTGCCTTGGTGCCAATGATGGTCGTATGCGTGTTTGGCGCCGTGCAGGTGAGCGCCACAATCAGGACTGCATACGACCGAGGCACACAGGGCCAACACCCGGCATCATGGTGTGGGGAGCGATCTCCTACACTGGCCGTACACCACTGGTGATCGTCGAGGGGACACTGAATAGTGCACGGTACATCCAAACCGTCATCGAACCCATCGTTCTACCATTCCTAGACCGGCAAGGGAACTTGCTGTTCCAACAGGACAATGCGCGTCCGCATGTATCCCGTGCCACCCAACGTGCTCTAGAAGGTGTAAGTCAACTACCCTGGCCAGCAAGATCTCCGGATCTGTCCCCCATTGAGCATGTTTGGGACTGGATGAAGCGTCGTCTCACGCGGTCTGCACGTCCAGCACGAACGCTGGTCCAACTGAGGCGCCAGGTGGAAATGGCATGGCAAGCCGTTCCACAGGACTACATCCAGCATCTCTACGATCGTCTCCATGGGAGAATAGCAGCCTGCATTGCTGCGAAAGGTGGATATACACTGTACTAGTGCCGACATTGTGCATGCTCTGTTGCCTGTGTCTATGTGCCTGTGGTTCTGTCAGTGTGATCATGTGATGTATCTGACCCCAGGAATGTGTCAATAAAGTTTCCCCTTCCTGGGACAATGAATTCACGGTGTTCTTATTTCAATTTCCAGGAGTGTATTTACGAAATTTCAATCACCAATTTTCTCTTCCGAATGCGAACAAATTTTTTGACACCCACCTACGTAGGGTGAAATGATAATCATAATAAAATAAGAGAAATCAGAGCTCAACGGAAAGATTTTGGTGTTCCTTTCTCTCACGCGCCATTTGAGGGTGGAATGGTAGAGAGTTAGTATGAAAATGGTTCGATGAACCCTCTGCCAGACACTTAAGTGTGAATTGCAAGGTAACCATGTAGATGTAGATCTACCAGTGGCAATGCAACGTGTCACACGGCTGGCGGTGTATGTGCGTGCTTCGAAGAGCACCAGGATGAAATTACCGCACTCTCCTGGCCACCAAACTCGCTGGATTTAAACACAATCGAGAATCTGCGGGACCACCTTGTTCGCACTGTTCGCGCCATGGATCCTCAGCCGAGAAAGCTAGTGAAGCTTGTGGCGGTACTGGAGTCGGCATGGCGCTACATCCCTTTCAGTACCTTCCAGAACCCGTGAGTCTCTTCCTGCACATCTCGCGCCGGTCCACGCTGCAAAATATGGTTATTCCGGCTTTTGGCACGTGGTCACACTAATGTGGTCGACAGCGTATAAGGGGAAGTCAAATGAAAACGAGACTGATGGGAAAAAAGTAAGTGAACTGTTTATTATTTCAAAGGCCATCGCCATAACCGTTAATACATTTGTCGCGCTGTGAGACAAGACAGTGAGTGCCTTCATGGAAAAATATTTTCGGTTGCCTACAGAACCATGATTGTATCCAAGCGTGCACCTCTTCGTCTGAACCAAACCGGCGACCTTGAATGTCTTTCTTCAGGATTCCAGAAATATGGAAATCACACGAGGAGAGATCGAGACTGTGTGGAGGATGTATAAGGGCTTCCCAGTCTAACAATACCGCCACTTGCAAAGTAGGTTAGAAATCAGATTAATAATGTTGCTCACGCAGCATATGTTCGCTTTATTGGGCAACAACAAAGTTATTGACTGTGGATGGTATCGTCAGAATGGAAATAATGAAGTCACTGTAAAAAAAGTCATTAATTTTGGCACTTATCTTGAATGGATTCCCACGTAGATTTCGTCGAAGTTGTTATGGCTCATCTTGTTGATTCTAGGGTGATACCACTTTAACTGCTAGAAGGTCCAGATCTGTATTTTAGCAATATTTGAAGACCTAACAAATGCGTTTTTCAGGAAATTCTTAATGATCAAACAATCCCAGATCAGAACAATGGTATGGTAGAAATAATTTTTGACTTGGTGTTCACGATCCACATATTTATTAAACTTCTTGTAAATTCACATATAGTTCTTCCTAATTATCACATCATCAAGAAAACAGTTTTTTATCAATCTTCATATATTTAATTTCCACTTTAACCAAACACAAGACTTGACTGTTCTTTTACAAAGCGAAATAACAACTTAACTTCTGCAAAGTGAAACAAAGAGTGCTCTGTACGCATTCGAGCCAAAACGGTTACAAGTAAGTCAAAGATTAAGACAGTCTCACAGAAATGAATACACACGAGAACCATATCACTGTAATATATCGATACATCGGAGTACCTATACATTAATAAAACCAAATGTGAATATTGTCACAAAAATATGTCTGTTACGTCGCAGAAAAGTAGTACGATATGACTGGTATCGAGAACTGGGGTTGGAGTGCCGTAATGGTCACGTAAATAACGAACCATTACACCAGCGAAGCATCTGCTACACATTAGAAACAACTTTCGCTACATGTGAGTGGGTCCACATGTCGCCAAAACTGTTTCGACTACGCTGCAGAAGTTTCGCTGCGTATGACGCGGGAGGGGGGGGGGGGGAGGGTTGTGCTGAGATGTGTATGTATGCTTAGTCAGCAACCTCTCAGACAAGTGAAGACTTGCTCTAAATTTATGAGACATAACTGGAAGTGACAACATGATTAGACTTGCTGACATTTGCGCGTGTGAACTGATGCAATCTCCAAGCACGTCATATTTCATCGAGGTTACATAAATGAATGCACACTTTCTAAGACGAACTGAGAGTAGTTTACCTCTGCAAATGTACTTTTTAAGATGTTAAAATTTCATTGAGGCTAAATTTTGTAAATAATACATATAAATTTTGGTTTATTTAAATCAGGTTATAGCACATACGTTGTCAGCTTCCGGTGTTAGAATACCATTTGAGATCAATTAGCTGATACCCACCATCAGTACTTTGTTTTTCGTAATTGTTTAACAAACCGGTCTATTTGGGGTAATGGTAGTCACCATGTCAACTGCCCATCATTGGCTCCCGGTAGTATGCGAGGTAATGGTAGTCACCATGATGGGAGTAATGGTCCAAGATGCTACTCCAGGCGGGTGTAAAATATGCGCAACGGAAAGTACTGAACGCGGAAATGAAGATCTGGCCCTGTCTGACAACCCCCTGAAGCAGATATTAGGATCTCTTAATGGTGATATTATCTGTTCCTTCTTGCTCTTTAACATACAAATTTCTACATCAACATAAATGAGTAATTAAGGGAACTAGTAACTACAAATGATAAATGCTGTTTCTACACTCCTGGAAATGGAAAAAAGAACACATTGACACCGGTGTGTCAGACCCACCATACTTGCTCCGGACACTGCGAGAGGGCTGTACAAGCAATGATCACACGCACGGCACAGCGGACACACCAGGAACCGCGGTGTTGGCCGTTGAATGGCGCTAGCTGCGCAGCATTTGTGCACCGCCGCCGTCAGTGTCAGCCAGTTTGCCGTGGCATACGGAGCTCCATCGCAGTCTTTAACACTGGTAGCATGCCGCGACAGCGTGGACGTGAACCGTATGTGCAGTTGACGGACTTTGAGCGAGGGCGTATAGTGGGCATGCGGGAGGCCGGGTGGACGTACCGCCGAATTGCTCAACACGTGGGGCGTGAGGTCTCCACAGTACATCGATGTTGTCGCCAGTGGTCGGCGGAAGGTGCACGTGCCCGTCGACCCGGGACCGGACCGCAGCGACGCACGGATGCACGCCAAGACCGTAGGATCCTACGCAGTGCCGTAGGGGACCGCACCGCCACTTCCCAGCAAATTAGGGACACTGTTGCTCCTGGGGTATCGGCGAGGACCATTCGCAACCATCTCCATGAAGCTGGGCTACGGTCCCGCACACCGTTAGGCCGTCTTCCGCTCACGCCCCAACATCGTGCAGCCCGCCTCCAGTGGTGTCGCGACAGGCGTGAATGGAGGGACGAATGGAGACGTGTCGTCTTCAGCGATGAGAGTCGCTTCTGCCTTGGTGCCAATGATGGTCGTATGCGTGTTTGGCGCCGTGCAGGTGAGCGCCACAATCAGGACTGCATACGACCGAGGCACACAGGGCCAACACCCGGCATCATGGTGTGGGGAGCGATCTCCTACACTGGCCGTACACCACTGGTGATCGTCGAGGGGACACTGAATAGTGCACGGTACATCCAAACCGTCATCGAACCCATCGTTCTACCATTCCTAGACCGGCAAGGGAACTTGCTGTTCCAACAGGACAATGCACGTCCGCATGTATCCCGTGCCACCCAACGTGCTCTAGAAGGTGTAAGTCAACTACCCTGGCCAGCAAGATCTCCGGATCTGTCCCCCATTGAGCATGTTTGGGACTGGATGAAGCGTCGTCTCACGCGGTCTGCACGTCCAGCACGAACGCTGGTCCAACTGAGGCGCCAGGTGGAAATGGCATGGCAAGCCGTTCCACAGGACTACATCCAGCATCTCTACGATCGTCTCCATGGGAGAATAGCAGCCTGCATTGCTGCGAAAGGTGGATATACACTGTACTAGTGCCGACATTGTGCATGCTCTGTTGCCTGTGTCTATGTGCCTGTGGTTCTGTCAGTGTGATCATGTGATGTATCTGACCCCAGGAATGTGTCAATAAAGTTTCCCCTTCCTGGGACAATGAATTCACGGTGTTCTTATTGCAATTTCCAGGAGTGTACTTATACATTTATTGTGGGTGAAAACCCCTGTTATATATTACAAATGTTTATATATCAATTCCAATGGACATGAAGAGATGCAAATGGATTTCCTAACTAATATGATTGTCCAAATCTGCCCCTTTTTATGGCTACGCAATCTAATATAAATAACGCGAGATGATTGACATCATCTACGTACCCAACACTAGAAGGCACTACTTACAAAGATGATGTACAGTGGTGTGCAACCTCAGTGGAAATAAAATTTACGTGATCACAACTGTTTAGCTTTATAGCCCTAATAAGCCGAAGCAATTACAGTTTCACCGTATGTACTGCATCTGATTCTCGTACACATCTTCGACAATGGAAGATCTCCAGGCACAAAAATAAATTCTTTCAAACACTAGGACGGCAGAAGGCGGTCCTCTGACTAATATACTCTAATACTGTCTTCTCTTCTCTGTGTTCAACAGACAAGAAACGCGAACTTCCAGCCACAAGCACAGAATTCAGATAAAGTCTCTACGTGAGTATAGACAGAAGAATGGCTCTCAGTCACTGAACGCTGCATACTCAACGACGACTCGCTACCCAGAGGCGAAGTCCAGAATCATATAAGTTCGCAACAGTACAGTGGGTAACCGTTCTAACTATAAAATCTCCTCAGAGCAAAGACAGCAAGTCCGTCTGTACCAACAAAAGCTGATACTGAGCGACCGTCAAACATGGGCGCTCAAAACGGAAGACCTCTTTCTCTGCACCACTGGCTTCCCGGCAGAGCTCAGAGATCACCGGCACAGTATTTTGGGTACAAGGCTGAATTGTAGATGTCATGAAAGTGAGGTGGAAGAATCATGAACACACCATCTCCGATATGTTCGCACCTAGCGATCCATTTTGGTGCTGAAGCCACCCTACCTCACGATTTGCCGTTGTTTCCTTATTGCGAAGCAGTTACAGAAAAGAAGCATAATGTAGGCCGGGCAATATTTGTCGGTCTTGGACCTTGCATCCTAAGGAGGAAGCCAATTGGGATTGAAAAAATGTGGAACATTGGTGCGACATCATGGAATATTCCCGCTGCTGCCCCTATAGTTCAAAGTCCAATAGACAGTGAGCCATTACAGACGGAGAGTAAGCTCGAAAGAGGGAAGAATGAGGGAGGTAATCGACCATACCCTCTCAAAAGAACCTTACCGACATTTGCCTGAAACTATTTAGGGAAATCAGGGAAAACCTAAATTTCTATGCCTGGACAGGGATTTGAAACGTCGTCCTCCCGAATGCGAGTTCTTTGTGCTGACCACTGCATCACTCCACTCGGTTTGTATCTGAAAGTTCTTTACAAATCATCTAGTGTTTGCGCTCGCTATATATTCACCCAATGTATAAATTTAAAAATGAAGTGACTTGCTCAAAAATATTTCGATACCATATTTTGCTTACCACGTTACAAAACGTTCTCATGCTTTGATTTCTACATTTACGAAGTAAGACTACAAAGCCTAACGGCGCTCCCATTTCATTCGAATTCATTTCGCCCATCGTAATGCACAGCCATTCAGCTTGTTTGGTTTTTCGTCGCAATGCGGGAAACCGAATTTCATATGACGCAAGTTCCATCGGACGACGTTTGAGAGGCGACAATACTTCCACCCATCTCTTACAAAATGTTTATTTTCTCGAAAACATTGCTAAGTAATTTTTTGTGGCCCACCTGTTGTACTTATCTGAAAGTTACGAAATCCTTCGCAACCTGTCAATATACGAGGGTGTTCGATAAGAAACGCGACACATTATTTTTCTCAGTCGATTTCGGTTGAAAAAATGTGTAATTTGTTGTGCGACATCAAGGAATATTCCCACTTCAGCCCCCGTAGTTTTGTGAAGTTCCGATAGGTGGCGGTGCTATGCGTAGCCATCAAAACGGCGTCTGTAATGGAGGTGCGTTCCAAGCAGAGAGCAGTCACTGAGTTTCTTTTAGCGGAAAACCAGAACATCACAGATATTTACAGGCGCTTGCAGAATGTCTACGGAGACCTGGCCATGAACAAAACGGTTGAGTCATTGGACGGGAAGTCTGTCGTCGCGCAAACCTGTCCGATCTCCATCGGCTGTATACAAGCAGCGACTCCTGCAATGTTGGAACGTGCGGACACTCTCATTCGAGGTGATCGACGAAATACAATCAAACAGCTCGGTGCAAACCTGGACGTTTCTGTTGGTAGTGCTGACACACTCGTCCACCATCTGGGGTAGTCAAAGGTGAGTGCCCACTGGATTCATCGACGCCCAACAAAGACCATGAAGAGCAATGAAGGACAATCTGTGTGTAGTTGTTTAGCTGCTTGCGCGTTACAAGGCTGATCGCAAAAAAATTTTGTCGAACATCATCATAGACCATGAAACATGGGTTGATCACTTCGACAGGCCGGTGTGGCCGAGCGGTTCTAGGCGCTTCAGTCTGGAACTGTGCAACCGCTGCGGTCGCAGGTTCGAATCCTGCCTCGGGCATGGATGTGTATCATGTCCTTAGGTTAGTTAGGTTTAAGTAGTTCTAAGTTAGGGGACTATAAAACGCAGCTTAATTTTTTAACATTTTTAAAAAAATAACATTTTTACTATTTTTATTATTAGATTGCAAAGGCAGACTAAACAAAATTGTTAGTTTATAATCCCGAACTGACCTTTAAAAATCCCTGAAAATCGTCATCTGATCTTTCTTCTTCTTCTTTCTTCTTCTTCTTCTTCTTCTACTCCCTCTTCGTCATCATCGTTGACACTTTCATACATAAATGGTCTTCAATGCCATTGAGAGCATTACTGATGCTGCAGTTCTTGAAAGATTTAACAATGATGTTTTCTCTCACTCTAGACCACGTCTGTTTTATCCACTAAGACACTTGTTTGACTGTTGGTCGTTTTAAAGCTCCCTTCGGCGTGAATTCATCCATTTGTTCCATTCCTCTCTCATATACACTTTAAATGGTTTATTTATCGAGGCATCAAGAAGCTGCAATTGTGAAGAGTCTTCCCGGAATAACAGCCAGCTTTGTATTTCCCTGACTCAATTTCTGTTTCACAGAATTTTTCAAATGACTACTAAAGTGGTCTAGTACAAGATGAGAACTCTTCTTCAATAAAACACATCTCCTTCTCTCGCACACTGTGACTCGATAATTCCATATCAGCCTCGTGCATCCACCTCTTGTCACGTGCGTGAACGACAACACCTGGCGGTATTTCAGAAGGTTTTGGCATTGTTTTACGCTTGAAAATGAGCATTGGATTAAGTTTAGTACCGTCAGCACAAGGTGAAAGGAAAATAGTGTAGTGAATTTTTTTCATGTCCACTTGTTTTTATACACTCCTGGAAATGGAAAAAAGAACACATTGACACCGGTGTGTCAGACCCACCATACTTGCTCCGGACACTGCGAGAGGGCTGTACAAGCAATGATCACACGCACGGCACAGTGGACACACCAGGAACCGCGGTGTTGGCCGTCGAATGGCGCTAGCTGCGCAGCATTTGTGCACCGCCGCCGTCAGTGTCAGCCAGTTTGCCGTGGCATACGGAGCTCCATCGCAGTCTTTAACACGGGTAGCATGCCGCGACAGCGTGGACGTGAACCGTATGTGCAGTTGACGGACTTTGAGCGAGGGCGTATAGTGGGCATGCGGGAGGCCGGGTGGACGTACCGCCGAATTGCTCAACACGTGGGGCGTGAGGTCTCCACAGTACATCGATGTTGTCGCCAGTGGTCGGCGGAAGGTGCACGTGCCCGTCGACCTGGGACCGGACCGCAGCGACGCACGGATGCACGCCAAGACCGTAGGATCCTACGCAGTGCCGTAGGGGACCGCACCGCCACTTCCCAGCAAATTAGGGACACTGTTGCTCCTGGGGTATCGGCGAGGACCATTCGCAACCGTCTCCATGAAGCTGCGCTACGGTCCCGCACACCGTTAGGCCGTCTTCCGCTCACGCCCCAACATCGTGCAGCCCGCCTCCAGTGGTGTCGCGACAGGCGTGAATGGAGGGACGAATGGAGACGTGTCGTCTTCAGCGATGAGAGTCGCTTCTGCCTTGGTGCCAATGATGGTCGTATGCGTGTTTGGCGCCGTGCAGGTGAGCGCCACAATCAGGACTGCATACGACCGAGGCACACAGGGCCAACACCCGGCATCATGGTGTGGGGAGCGATCTCCTACACTGGCCGTACACCACTGGTGATCGTCGAGGGGACACTGAATAGTGCACGGTACATCCAAACCGTCATCGAACCCATCGTTCTACCATTCCTAGACCGGCAAGGGAACTTGCTGTTCCAACAGGACAATGCACGTCCGCATGTATCCCGTGCCACCCAACGCGCTCTAGAAGGTGTAAGTCAACTACCCTGGCCAGCAAGATCTCCGGATCTGTCCCCCATTGAGCATGTTTGGGACTGGATGAAGCGTCGTCTCACGCGGTCTGCACGTCCAACACGAACGCTGGTCCAACTGAGGCGCCAGGTGGAAATGGCATGGCAAGCCGTTCCACAGGACTACATCCAGCATCTCTACGATCGTCTCCATGGGAGAATAGCAGCCTGCATTGCTGCGAAAGGTGGATATACACTGTACTAGTGCCGACATTGTGCATGCTCTGTTGCCTGTGTCTATGTGCCTGTGGTTCTGTCAGTGTGATCATGTGATGTATCTGACCCCAGGAATGTGTCAATAAAGTTTCCCCTTCCTGGGACAATGAATTCACGGTGTTCTTATTTCAATTTCCAGGAGTGTATTTAATGTTTTAGCACTTTTCATGGCAACAGTTCTGTTACCCGGTACATCAAATGTCAGGGGAGTTTCGTCCATATTCGCTATTTGGCTTAGTTCCACACTGGTTTTCTTTCGATGTTGAATAATAAAACGATTGAAAGATAATATTTTCTCTTCATACTCTTATGGCGTTTTCTGATATATTTTGGTTTTGGTTCGCATGCTAAGTCCATGACGCTTCACAAACGTGTAGCACCAGCCAACTCCACCCGTCAAGTATGTTAAGTTCCACTGTAGCTTAGGAGCGTGTATTTAATTCATTTTTGTATTAATTCCAATGCCATTTTTACGGTGTTCTTGAATCCATTTCAACACGTCATCTCCAAGTTTTGCCTATTTTTCATTCAATCCTTTATTTGGACATTTAGTTTTTCTCATCTTTTTCCAGTACTTCTTTACTAGTCCGCCAATCGCGAGTGGTTTTTTTCTGTTGGTGGAGGCCGGGATACCGCTCAGCTGCTCTGTTTCCATGTTCTTATGCATTTGCTATTACTTTCAATTTACAGCCCGCATCTTACGAATACCTTTCATTTTTTCTCCTTTTGCGAAACTAGCTACTAACAAAAATATGTATTGTACTGATACCGATAACACAAATCACTTTCATTTCATGTTCACTGGAAATGTAAACTGCAATGACGTATCATAGGCTAGACAGTGTTCTGAGTTTGTGATGGCGTGGTGAGTGGGGGGGGGGGGGGGGAGAGAGTGTTAGCAAGCTTGTGAATCCCCGCAACTCATGTTCGTCGTATCGGTGTACTGTTGCTGCCAATTGTATCCAGTGTTTCCGGATAGAGATAAGTTTCCCGCGGCATCGAATATATGGCCATTTTTAAGACTAGCAGGAATTTTAAATTAAACACTGGAAATATTTGTATTAATTTCGAGTATAAGACGCACCTGAATCTTGGAGTCAATTTTTGGAAGCAAAATGTGCGTCTTACAGTCCGCAAAATATAGCGCCCACATAAGCCATAATGTATCATTTTGTTTCCTCCTCCCTTTCTGGGTTCTTCACTATTTTAGTCAAACAGTGTCTTTTCTTTTTATGGAAAAGACGGTTACAAGACTCATGTATCTGGGTATGTTGGTGACCTGGCTTTTTCCATAGTTATGAGAACATGCCAAACATTTCTGTTTTCAACAGTATAGATAACCTGCCTTTCAATTGTAACAACTTACCCCCAAAACTGTATCAACTTGTCCGCAAACTGTATCAGCTTGTCCCAAGCTGTATCAACCTGTCCGCAAAATTGTACCAAATTGCCTCTAAACTGTATCAGCTTGCTCCAAAACTATGTAAACCTGCCCCAGAAACTGTATCAACTTGCCCCAAAACTGTAACAACTTTCCTTTCAGGCAACGACTTGTGCTCCTAAACTGTAAAGACTCCCCCCCCCCCCCTTTCCAAAACTGTAACAACTTGTCCTGAAATCGTAACTAGTTGTCCGGGTGATCCGAAACACTCAAGCAGTATTCCAGAATGGGTTGCAATAGTGATCTGTATGTAGATTATAGATGAGCTACACTTTCCTAAAATTCTCCAAATAAATCGAAATCAACCATTCGCCTTCTCTACTATCATTACCAGTTTTACAGTTGCGCGGCAAGTTGCCACAGTTATAGGGGTAATTTTTGACAGTTTTGAGGCAAGTTGTTACAGTTTAAGGGAGTACGTTGTAGCAGTTGTAGAGCAACATTTTGCAGTTGTGAAGCATGTTGCTACAGTTGGGAGCAAGTTGCTATAGTTGCAGGACAAGTTGTTACAACTATGAGGTAAGCTGTTGTAGTTGTGGGTTATGTTTATATAGTTCTCATGTACACAAAACATCAAAAAATGATTTACAATATTTTACATTTGCCTCATCATCATCATAATGAGAATATTTCATCTTTCAGATTAATGCACCACAGTAAATTTCACCTCTCTCTCTCCATTTCTGTCTCTCGGTAGTGCGTACTTTAATGAGGAAACAACATCGTGATATGTTACAGAGGGAATGAAAGGGCTGCAGCTTTCCACAGTAACTGACATCCCCAGTAGCTGACACGCACTGCACTGTGGAAAGAGATTTTGACTTATAAGTCTCAGCTTGATGACTATTTGGTTTTGCTTGTTGGAACAAGTCGAAAATTTCCAGAGCAAATCTCAAATTGCTTAGCTGATGTCATGAAAAGAGTTGCTGATGTCTGCACATGCACATCGATGAAATATCCAAGCATGTCATATTTCGCCAAATATGGTGCAAAGCTTTTCTGTCACCGAATACAAAGTGATAACTTAGGGGCAACTTGTTACAGCTAATTGTGTTAACAACCTGATTTTCTATGTGAAGCCAACATTAGAAAATCCAAAATGAAGGCAGAGGCGAATAAATTTCATGAGACTACAGTGATTCTGCCAAAAATAAAAAACCGATTGTGATGGTTATAACATTTACAGTTACAAGTCATTCTACAGTTTAATTAGCTAAAAAAACATTATTTCATGTAAAGTAACTGAGAGAATATTTTAAAATGAATCAGTTTAAAATTTATTGCTAGCAGCTACAACAAAAACAATTAATCAGTATGTAAAAGAATGTTAAATACAATATTTATATGATCTCTTACCATAATTTAATAGAGATATTATATATTGACGACAAAAATCGCAACGCCACAAAATAATTAATGTAGAGTAATAAAATTTCTGGAATACATTTGTCTAGGAAACGTATTTAAATGATTAACATAGCAAGATCACAGATTAATGTAAGTGTGAGATATAAGCCATTGAAAATGTGAAACGCTGGTACATTAATAACCGGTACAACCGCCAGAATGTTGAATGCAACCATGCAAACGTGCATGCACTACGTTGAACAGGTTCAGGTTGTCAGTTTGTGGGATGGTAGGCCATACCTGTCGCACTTGGTCGGTCAATAGAGGGACGGTTAATGCTATTTGAGGATGACGCTAGTATTGTCGGCCGATAGTCTCCCACATGTGCTAGATTGAAGACTGATCTGGTGATCGAGCAGTCTAAGGCAACATAACATGTCGACTGTAGAGCATGCTGAGTGGCCAAAGCGGTATGTGGGCGAGCGTTATCTTGTTGGAAAACACCTCCCGGAATGCTTTTCGTAAAGGGCAGCATAAGAGGTCGAGTCACAAGAGTGACATACAGGTGCATGGAATAACCACGAGAGTGCTCCTGCTGTCATAAGAAATCGAACCCCAGACTGCAACTACCGGTGTAGATCCGGTGTTTCTAGAACGCAGACAAGTTGTTTGCAAGCTCTCAACTGGCCTCCTTCCAACCAACACACAGCCATCATTGGCACCGAGGCAGAACGAGACACAACGATTCTACACAGAGTACGCGAAAGAACTTGCCCCCCTTCTAACAGCCATGTACCGCAAGTCTCTAGAGGAACGGAAGGTTCCAAATGATTGGAAAAGAGCACAGGTAGTCCCAGTTTTCAAGAAGGGTCGTCGAGCAGATGCGCAAAACTATAGGCCTATATCTCAGACATCGATCTGTTGTAGAATTGTAGAACATGTTTTTTGCTCGCGTATCATGTCATTTCTGGAAACCCAGAATCTACTCTGTAGGAATCAACATGGATTCCAGAAACAGCTCGCTTTATTTGTTCATGAGACCCAGAAAATATTAGATACAGGCTCCCAGGTAGATGCCACTTTCCTTGACTTCCGAAAGGCGTTCGATACAGTTCCGCACTGTCGCCTGATAAGCAAAGTAAGAGCCTACGGAATATCAGACCAGCTGTGTGGCTGTATTGAAGAGTTTTTAGCAAACAGAACACAGCATGTTGTTCTCATTGGAGAGACGCCTACAGACGTTAAAGTAACCTCTGGCGTACCACAGGGGAGTGTTATGGGACCATTGTTTTTCACAATATATATAAATGTGTTGGAAGTTCCATGCGGCTTTTCGGGGATGATGCTGTAGTATACAGAGAAGTTGCTGCATTAGGAAATTGCTGCGAAATGCAGGAAGATCTGCAGTGGATAGGGACTTGGTGCAGGGAGTGGCAACTGACCCTTAACAAAATTAACATAGAAGTATGTAATGTATTGCGAATACATAGAAAGAAGAATCCTTTATTGTATGATTATATGATAGCGGAACAAACTCTGGTAGCAGTTACTTCTGCAAAATATCTGGGAGTATGCGTGCGGAACGATTTGAAGTGGAATGATCATATAAAATTAATTGTTGGTAAGGCGGGTACCAGGTTGAGATTCATTGGGAGAGTGCTTAGAAAATGTAGTCCATCAACAAAGGAGGTGGCTGACAAAACACTCGTTCGACCTATACTTGAGTATTGCTCATCAGTGTGGGATCTGTACCAGGTCGGGTTGACAGAGGAGATAGAGAAGATCCAAAGAAGAGCGGCGCGTTTCGTCACAGGGTTATTTAGTAAGCGTGATAGCGTTACGGAGATGTTTAATACACTCAAGTGGCAGACTCTGCAAGAGAGGCGCTCTGCATCGCGGTGTAGCTTGCTGTCCAGGTTTCGAGAGGGTGGGTTTCTGGATGAGGTATCGAACATATTGCTTCCCCCTACTTATACCTCCCGAGGAGATCACGAATGTAAAGTTAGAGAGATTCGAGCGCGCACGGAGGCTTTCCGGCAGTCGTTCTTCCCGCGAACCATACGCGACTGGAACAGGAAAGGGAGGTAATGACGGTGGCACATAAAGTGCCCTCCGCCACACACCGTTGGGTGGCTTGCGGAGTATAAATGTAGATGTAATGCAGATGTAGAACCAGTTCTCATCAGAGAACGCCATCTCAGGCGTCTTGTCACGGTCCGCGGGGCTCTCCCCGTTGGAGGTTTGAGTCCATCCTCGGGCATGGGTGTATGTGTCGTCCTTAGCGTTAGGTATTTTAAGTTACATTAAGTAGTGTGTAAGCTTAGGGACCGATGACCACAGCAGTTTGGCCCCATAAGGCCTTACCACAAATTTCCATCAGAGAACACAACACACCTCCACCCTGCCTTTCAAGAAAGTCTTGCTTGACAGTACTGAAGTTGCAAATGGCGGTGGTTTGGGGTCCGTGGAATGCACATTACAGGGGGTCTTGCTCGGAGCTGTCCTCAAAGTAACCGATTTGTACAGCTCGTCGTCACTGTGGCGCCAACTGCTGTTGAAATTGCTGCTGCAGATGCATTACGATGCACCACAGCCGTACCCCAATCATGATGGTCTTTCCTCTCGGTGCCGGCCAGTGTGGCCGAGCGGTTCTAGACGCTTCAGTCCGGAACCGCGCTGCTGCTACGGTCGCAGGTACGAATCCTGCCTCGAGCATGGATGTGTGTGCCGTCCTTAGGTTAGTTAGGTTTAAGTAGTTCTAGGTTCTAGGGGACTGATGACCTCAGATGTTAAGTCCCATAGTGCTCAGAGCCATTTGATTTTGTTCCTCTCGGTAGTGCCACGTGGCCGTCCGGAGCCTGATTTTCTTGTGACCGTACATTCTCGTGACCACCACTGCCAGCGGTCATGTACATTCGCTACATTCCCGTCAAGTCTATATGTAATATCGTAGAAGGAACATCAAGCTTCTCGTATCCGTATTACACGACCACGTTCAAACTCAGTGAGCTGTTCATACTGGCGTCTTTGTCGCCTTAAAGGCATTCCTGATTAACATCAACTCTCCACGTCCAATCTCAAAGGTCACTAACGCTCACGGCCGTTAAAGCCTGTATTTAAAACAAACTTGATTATCATCATCATAGCGGCGCTACTAGCGCCACTCTTATGCGTCTGGCGTGAAATCTCAAAAGGCGTCATCTTTCAGATGTAGAAACACGTGTACCAACTTTCGTTTATGTCGTGCAACTCTTTATTGGTGTTGTGATTTTTTTTGTGTCAGTGTATTAGTCTCAGTTTCAGATCCAAATCCAACAGCGCCTAAGGCTCGTCAGGTTTTGCTAAAATCTCGCGAAATGCCTGCAAGAAATTGTGGTTGCTGCAAAAAAAGGCAATCTGAAATTCAGCCTGTGCTAGAAGAAGCATTTAAAATCGTTTCTCAATCGCTATAGAGACTGTGGCAGCTATTCTAAAAGGAAAAGGAAAACATTAAAGCAAAAGAAAACAATGAATTTATGATAGCAGAAAGTGGAGATATTGGAGGAGGAGAAGAAGAAAAAGAAGAGGATGATGACAATGGAAAACAAGAAGATGAAAATGATGATGATGATGATGGTGAAGGCAAAAAGAATAATTACAACGAGAAAGATGATGTTTCGAAACTGACAGGCAGCAATTGATATGATAATGTAACAATATCTACTAAAGATGAACTTCGAGATGCTTCGATTATCGGTTGAAGAAAATTAAGTATAACTTAGAGAAATGAAGTGTTTAGATAAATAACGATGAATTTGCTCCATTGAGACGGATCATTAATAAGTTGCCAACTGAACGAAGACTAGATAAAATGATGTTGCTGTGGGAAGCATGTTTCAACAGCCTCACACTCCGATAGGTTTTCGTTGGAAGTCACCCATTGACATATCAATAAAATGCACTTGCTTGTGGTAATCATTCTGATGATATTGCTATTCCAAATATATTCCATGCATTGGAAGATGAGCCGGCCGGAGTGGCCGAGCGGTTCTATGCGCTACAGTCTGGAACTGCGCGACCGTTACGGTCGCAGGTTCGAATCCTGCCGCGGGCATGGATGTGTGTGATGTCCTTAGGTTAGTTAGGTTTAAGTAGTTCTAAGTTCTAGGGGACTGATGACCTCAGCAGTTAAGTCCCACAGTGCTCAGAGCCATTTGAACCAGCTCATTGGAAGATGCATTAATGAATGGTGAACTGGATGAAACTGTCTTTTGCGACCATAAGATGTTGTTAATATCAACGTTGTGCGAATGACATTGTTTAATTCGTTAATTCGCATACAGCAATCAAACTGTGGTCGTGAACAAGAGCTGCTTAATCCATAATGTCTACATGTAGTGTCGATGTTTAAACCATGTTTATTACTTTTAATCTTATAAAACAATTCATTTATGACAGTAGTGCTATGTATGGTTTCTGGTCCAAATCCTGCACAGTTTGAGAACCAACAAAAAATTATTTTGGTGCAGTGTTTAAATTTTCGTTAGCGATCACGAATTTGTAATCATACCTGCATATTACGATGAGCAGCCTGCATATATTTTCTACTCGATAAATGATAAATAATTTTATTTTGGGATCACAGATTTTATTTTCGAGATTTCGACATTCCATCTGTGTCTTGTTGCACCGTTGTCTTTTGCTGTGTTTCATCTCTGACTTTTCCAGCAGCACCATCGTCTTTGGTCATGTTCGGATGAATATAAACGATGCAGGCGTTATCCTTGAGTATTACGAAAATATGCAACTAAAATAATACATTGCAATAAAATCTCTTCAAACCACCCTATTCCTTCGTTTATAAAATCGTGTTTTACCAGTTCATTTGTCTTTTGGACTGTGTAGTATCAGCGTTCCTTTTTGCATAGCGTAATTTAATTAGATTTAGTTAATTTGGTAGTTGGTTATCGGAAGTACAGTCGGTAAACGTTCTGTATTACCTTGGCACCATTGTTTCGATTGATAAATTTTACAGCAATCCTTGAAATATTATTTTGTAATTAATCTGTACTATGCCTAATTCAAATGCAAATAAAAGCCAGTAATAAGCTGTTAATAACACAGATTACATTTTCTAGTGTAGGACATGCCACGTTATCCTCATCCCCCCCTCCCTCTCACCACACCTCAGAATGATGCTTGCTAAGGTGAATCATAACTGAAGAACTTGTAAAAACAGTATATGATGACAATTCGTTCTATGAAAGACCAGTATCATTTCCTCAACTGAAATAACAACGTCCTTTACCTACCACTGTAATATTTGATAAGCATCATAGAACAATGTAGATGTGAAATTTTTTAATTTGAGGTTGAACTGTGTCCTACACAAAGCGTAAGATTAAGTAGTGGAATTAATTACATTTTTACACCTAGCTGACAGTAATTAAGACTGCAAGTTTGTTTCTTTGCTTGTCTGCTTAGCACAGTATTGTAACAAACGTCTGTTTTCTGCAGGTATAAGGTTGGTCAGGTTAATTTTGCTACTTTGGCATATAGATTGAAGACTACTTGGACATCCTGCTCGATAGTGTTGGCGGTGCTACACCGCCCCCTTTCCACGTGATGCAACAATTTAGTATTCAATTTCGGGACCATGTTATGCACACTGTATGATAGCTGAAAATTGCCCTGTCCTGCCATGATGATAAGTGGGCCATTCGTGAGGATGTGGTTGCGACCCTCTCGTACTTACGCTATTCACGTGAATGTTAGAGAGAGGGTGAATGTTTTTATTTGTAAGTAGCATGTGTGTGTTCATGTGTTTATGTGGAACAGTATGATTTATTTATCGTAGAGTAAATAGCTGTGTATGTACGCGTGTCTGAGTTTTTTGCACATTATGTATTCATCTGTATAACCTCATAACATTACCTGTATCAAAGTGGGCTGGACCTGGGGACAGTCCCTATTAGGATGAGCCGAAGGGAATAAATAATACAGAGTTTTTAAAAAAATAATTTCATTTACACCCAACTTAAATGTAATTTTACGTTCCCTGAAGCAGACACGATAATAGTTTTTCCATCTCCATACTACTTCTTGAGCTGGTGGAAGGCTGGACACCTGTATGATTCCAGGTCCAGAATAGTTGCATACTTGTGAATACCGCGCATCCATGTGATCTTCTCAAGGGCTTTCAGGTATACGATAATGTCTGTCTGGTCGAAAGTTTGAAGCGATGTCGCACTATCTTCGTAAGACATGCTAGAAAAATTCCAGTGAATTCAGTGGAGGAAACGTGTCAACCATAACGCATTGTCTTCTGTGTTTTCGCAAACATCATATCCTTGAGAAGTTTTGATGATGCTATGTTTGCTGAGAATGGCGTTATTACACATCCGTGATTTGTGACTGGAATGAAGTTGATATTTCGACACAAACTATCCACTTTCGTCATAGAAACCTTGTATGTCCACAATGATGTTCACACTTTTAGGGTCCATCGTGAAATGCTTTAGATGTGACCGATACGTGTTCAATTATACAAATCATTGCATAATTTCTGTGAGTGGTGAATAGTTCATCACACGATCACGCAGAACCACAGCGGACCATATTCAACTGTCTAGTTTTGTTTTTAGCAATGTATCATGATGACTGCTGCCAGCTCCTTAAATTTCCGTGGGGTGAGCAAATCCTTGCATATATATCGAATGGTAGACTGTAAACGTTTGATTCCACTCCACGTGTAAGTTATTCTCTGGCGAGAACCCTGAGTTCAGGTAGAGCCCAGCACTATTGCATTTACAATAGTGGAACACGGTGGAATCATTTTCCAGGTTTCCCCTCCTATCAGTCTAAAATGCTAGTATAATGAATCACAATCTTTTAACAGGCCACGTTTGCTGGGATGTGGTCAGCAGTAGAGGATATTCAGAAAGCTCCCACGAATGGAAAATTATTAGTAGATGAATACTAGCATTCAGAACCTTATAAAGCTTCAAGTGTCCCCCATATGCTAGAAAGACATGGGGCATACTCCATTTTATGATAATCTCGTTCTCTTAAGCAGCTCCTAGAGTGTCTGAATTAGTATTTATTGCACTTCTTACCCTAATAAGTTCTCGCTTTGCATTTATAGGATTTCGCCCCATGAATTACTATAAAGTAACCCATCACCATCTTGAGAGGTACACATGCGCTAAATTGCATGCATTCCACCGCTGTTCTATCAGTTGATTTTTCTATGAACAATGCGGCGTTTTACAGACCATTGAAATCCGAGACTGATGTGGAAAGGTATGTATCACGATCGAAAAAGTTAATGTTGTGTTAAAAATAAAAGTGTCTGTATTCTTTATCAAAATACCTAATTATTTCTTCTATAACAGTGCAAAACACATGTGGCACTACTGTTGATCTAACTTACAGCTTAAAGTACAATTGTCAATGAGAATAGTTCAGTCTTTATATCAGAGCAAAGGAGTGTTATTCTCTTACCTAAATTGTCTGTGGTATTTGTCAAATACTCATTCGTAGTTCAGCTAAAACCTATAGCACAGTGAACCATACATTATAATGCCCGCCATGATAAGATAAAAAATTTATCTTGCAGTGCAAAACGTTTGTCGTTGTCTGCTAATTTATGCTATCTCACAGTGAAGACTACATGACACTTTGGCCCATACATCGCCATTTTACAGCAAAATTCTAACAAATCGCCCCTGCTCTGTTACCTCAAGTCCTTTTACTACTGACATTAGATGAGTGCGATCTGTGTCGAAGTTGTCTCTTTCAGATATGCTTTAATTGGTTTCCAAATGGTGTAGTATTTTTTCACAACACCAGCGAGCTTTGACTCATATGGGTTTGGAATATTTCACGTCAGATAATATTGAACTTCTCAAAATGTCTTACCAGTATTACTCTGCATGAAATAAAAGAATAGACGAGTGGTGTTTTTAAGCGTGTAGAAGACTATCCACATGTATTAAATGCCTACAAGTAGTGGTATTATGTTATTACCTGTTTGACAATTCTATTATTCTCTTACTTTTCGGCATTATGTCTCTGTATGTTGCATGGAAAATACATAGTAATGCTAAATACAAGATTTTAAAAAGTAAGTCAGCATCATCCCCTTTCTTTCAAAATGGAGGCATAACTGCTTTTATAAGCAGAGGAATCAGCAGTAGTCTGGCAATTCTCCATAAATAATATCAAGAGCTCAGATGAAAACCCAATTCTAAGCAAAGAAGAGAAAGCAGAAATATGAAAGGAGTACATAGAGGATCTATACAAGGGCGATGTACTTGAGGACAATATTATGGCAATGGAAAGGGATGTAGATGAGGATGAAATGAGAGATATGATACTGCGTGAAGAGTTTGATAGAGCACTGAAAGACCTAAGTCGAAACAAGGCGCCGGGAGTAGACAAAATTCCATTAGAACTACTGACAGCCTTGGGAGAGACAGGCGAAATACCCTCAGACTTCAAGAAGAATATAATAACTCCAATCCCAAAGAAAGCAGGTGTTGACAGATGTGAACATTAGCGAACTATCAGTTTAATAAGTCACAGCTGCAAAATACTAACGCGAATTCCTTACAGACGAATGGAAAAACCGGTAAAAACCGTCCTCGGTGAAGATCAGTTTGGATTCCGTAGAAATATTGAAACACGTGAGGCAGTACTAACCTTACGACTTATCTTAGAAGTCAGATTAAGGAAAGGCAAACCTAAGTTTCTGGCATTTGTAGACTTAGAGAAAGCTTTTGACAATGTTGACTGGAATACTTTCTTTCAAATTCTGAAGGTGGCAGGGGTAAAATACAGGGAGCGAAAGGCTATTGACAGTTGGTACTGAAACCAGATGGCAGTTATAAGAGTCGAAGGGCATGAAAGGGAAGCAGTGGTTGGGAAGGGAGTGAGAGAGGGTTGTAGCCTATCCCCGATGTTATTCAATCTGTATATTGAGTAAGCAGTAAAGGAAACAAAAGAAAAATTCGGAGTAGGAATTAAAATCCATGGGGAAGAAATAAAAACTTTGAGGTTCGCCGATGACATTGTAATTCTGTCAGAGACAGCAAAGGACCTGGAAGAGCAGTTGAACGGAATGGACAGTGTCTTGAAAGGACAGTGTCTTGAAAGGAGGATATAAGATGAACATCAACAAAAGCAAAACGAGGATAATGGAACGTAGTCGAATTAAGTCGGATGATGCTGAGGGAATTAGATTAGGAAATGAGACAAAGTAGTAGATGAGTTTTGCTATTTGGGGAGAAAAATGACTGATGATGGTCGAAGTAGAGAGGATATAAAATGTTGAATGGCTATGGCAAGGAAAGCGTTTTTGAAGAAGAGAAATTTGTTAACATCGAGTATAGATTTAAGTGTCAGGAAAGCGTTTCTGAAAGTATTTGTATGGAGTGTACAATGTATGGAAGTGAAGCAAGGACGATAAATAGTTTGGACAAGAAGAGAATATAAGCTTTCGAAATATGGTGCTACAGAATAAGGCTGAAGATTAGATGGTATATCACATAAGTAATGAGGAGGTATTGAATAGAAATGGGGACAAGAGAAATTTGTGGCGCAACTTGACCAGAAGAAGGGATAGGTTGGTAGGACATGTTCTGAGGCATCAAGGGATCACAAATTTAGTATTGGAGGGCAGCGTGGAGGATAAAAATCGTAGAGGGAGACCAAGAGATGAATACACTAAGCAGATTCAGAAGGATGTAGGTTGCAGTGGGTACTGGGAGATGAAGAATCTTGCACAGGATAGAGTAGCATGGAGAGCTGCATCAAACCAGTCTCTGGACTGAAGACCACAACAACAACAACAACAACAACGAAGTGGGAATGGTTTACTTCACGTCTTGAAACACTATGGAGAGACATTGTGCAGTAAACGTTTTAAATGTGCTGCATTGTCCAGAACACTCATCTGTGACCCAAAATACCACAAAGCACTCGTTTTTTAATGGCTACACCGACGGGGCGCCACTTCGCCAGTCATTCAGTTATTTCTGTATCGGAGCGGCATGTATGGGTGACACTGGAGTCCTATGCATGTGATACTCCCTCTGCACATTTGTTTGGTTCATAATTCTTCCGAAGTACATGTTATAAGAATTCACAGGTGGCTACGCAGTTATTATTATAGTGGTACCAGTCTCTAGACTGAAGACCACAACAACAACAACAACAACCAATTACACTTAACAAGGAATCCCTTGAGTGTGAGGTCGCAAAATCCCAATGATTTTTAAGGCATTCGACGCCCCACATGGAACCACACTACTGACTGCTAATGTCTACAGGGGGCGGGACCGGAGATATCAAATGGTGAGCACAACCTGAGTCTAGGGAACGTAATTGAACTGCTTAGTCAACGAGTAACTCGCAACAGAACTGCAGTGGTAGTGGCGTTGATACAAAACAGAGCAATGGCAACGATAAACAAAGCAAACATTGTATTATATTTGCAACAACAGTTGCCGAAGTTGACATTTCGTCAGAAAGGAACACAAGGTTCAAATGGTTCAAATGGCTCTGAGCACTATGGGACTCAACTGCTGAGGTCATAAGTCCCCTAGAACTTAGAACTACTTAAACCTAACTAACCTAAGGACAACACACACATCCATGCCCGAAGGAACACAAGGAATTTCGCAGAATGAGAAAGAAGTGGCAGATGAAATATAAGCGTTTCTTCAAGATGAGTGGTGTCGTATACGCTCGGGTGTGCGGACAATGTATATGAGGTGTACAATGATTACGATACGTAATTAACGAGTGAAAATCATACTGAAACAGGTATTGAACCATGTAGTTCATCATTCTTGTCGGACAGGGAGCCACAAATCCCGTCTCCAGTGAAACGTAGTAAAGGACAGACGCTCTCCAAGCAGCGGGTATTAAATACAGGGTGATTCAAAAAGAATACCACAACTTCAGGAATTTAAAACTCTGCAACGACAAAAGGCAGAGCTAAGCACTATCTGTCGGCGAATTAAGGGAGCTATAAAGTTTCATTTAGTTGTACATTTGTTCGCTTGAGGCGCTGTTGACTAGGCGTCAGCGTCAGTTGATGCTAAGATGGCGACCGCTCAACAGAAAGCTTTTTGTGTTATTGAGTACGGCAGAAATGAATCGACGACAGTTGTTCAGCGTGCATTTCGAACGAAGTATGGTGTTAAACCTCCTGATAGGTGGTGTATTAAACGGTGGTATTTCAGCCAATAAAGTTTTTGGTCCCTTTTTCTTCGAAGGTGCTAGTGTAACTGGACTACAGTATCTGGAGATGTTAGAGAATTGGCTGTTCCCTCAGCTCGAACAAGAAGCACAACAATTCATATTTCAGCAGGATGGAGCGCCACCACATTGGCACTTATCTGTCCGTAACTACCTGAACGTCAACTACCCGAGGCGATGGATCGGCCGCCAGGGAGCCCGTGACAGAGCACTTCATCACTGGCCTCCAAGAAGCTCTGATCTTACCCCCTGCGATTTTTTCTTATGGGGGTATGTTAAGGATATGGTGTTTCGGCCACCTCTCCGAGCCACCATTGATGATTTGAAACGAGAAATAACAGTAGCTATCCAAACTGTTACGCCTGATATGCTACAGAGAGTGTGGAACGAGTTGGAGTATCGGGTTGATATTGCTCGAGTGTCTGGAGGGGGCCATATTGAACATCTCTGAACTTGTTTTTGAGTGAAAAAAAAACCTTTTTAAATACTCTTTGTAATGATGTATATCAGAAGGTTATATTATGTTTCTTTCATTAAATACACATTTTTAAAGTTGTGGTATTCTTTTTGAATCACCCTGTATAATTACGTACATGGAAGATCATCCGCAGTATAATAAAAGAAACAATTGTGCATTGATTTTGAATAAGTTCGCAGCAATATGACCATGTAGTGCATAAGAAAAATCTACAGATATGCGAAGGAGGACAAGACACACTTGTTACGAAGACTGGTGTTTGCGAGTTTCAAGAATGCTCGATACAATTTACAGGATGTGCATGATAGTGACCTACTGCTTTATTCACGTCAAAATACGCTCGGCATAGATTACAGTGATTTCAGGAGGAGCAGTGGCTGATTGCATAACATCAAATTGTGCTACAGAGTTGGAAGAGGTAAGGTAACGAAATTTCCAACAAAGCGTCAACCTGACGATGCACAGCAAATCGCGGAACCGAACCGAAAAATTTGTAGATGAAATGAACAAACTTACCCATCGTTCAGTAAGGAATTTGTTTTCAACTCCGACCAATCGGAATTTGAAGAGGAAATGCATATGAAAGAAACCCTGGAAATTAGAGGTACCAAGAAAGTTGTATCCAGATCAACTAACATCAGTGCCTAAACGCATCCGTATACAATTAGGTCGACTGTTAATCAGGATAGTATATTGACTGCAAAGTTATGTCTTGTGCTGTGAGAAGTTGGAAGTGCTCTGCCCCTACGATTCTTTATCGTGTGCATGATCTTGCAAGGACAGTAGGCAATATTTACGTCATAGCAAGCAAGATTGGGAAAATGGGCGCAAGAGACCAACGACTATGGTAAGAGCACTGCTTTTAGCCAACAGCTGGCCAAATAACTTCCTTTTGCTTGATTGCTGGTCTGCGTATGAAAATTATACTGCTTTAGAGCAAACTGTCCCTCCTGAAAAATGTGTGACATTTCAGTTCATATAAAATGGAACCACTGGACAAATTCAGCCTCTAGATGTTTCTTTTTTGAGCCCCTGTAAAACACATTATCGCACTATCTGCAACTGTGCCTTAAATAATAGTTTCACGATAAGCTCCACGACCGACTGTTTCGCCGGTCACTGTGGCCGAGCGGTTCTAGGCGCCTCAGTCCGGAACCGCGCTGTTGCTACGGTCGCAGGTTCGAATCCTGCCTCGGACATGGACGTGTGTGATGTCCTTAGGTTAGTTAGGATTGAGTAGTTCTAAGTCTAGGGGACTGATGACCTCAGATGTTAAGTACCATAGTGCTTAGAGCCATTTGGACCATTTTTAGACTGTTTCGCATTCGAATGCTTGCCATCACATTCCGTCATTGCTCATCACCCCGCGATATCAATATGATTCTATATGCATTCCTTAAGAGTGGCTACCTAGCTGAACATGCTACACGGCTTGTAACTCCCAAGGAGTTCGCCTTCGATCCTGATGGTGCTAACCTTTGTGATCAATGTGACTCACCATTTTACATTAGGTGTTAATGGTACAAGTTAATAGTCTGTTTTGAAAGTTTCTTGAATGTTGACGATGTGCATTTTGTGAAGTATACTACATACAGCACATAGAATGTTGATCTCTGCACCTCCAGGACACTTATTTTCCGTCGCCCTCCTGATGCACATGGTGAGTCTTCAGCACCTAATTTTTTCCTGGCATAATTGTTTACACTATACTTTCATATGAGCCTTACTATTGAACTTGTAACCTAGCTTTCAAGGGGTTCTTTGCAAGCCTTATATGTAATTGTTTCCCTCTGCATGGTTTTGAGGTATAGCAACTGTACAATGAATAAATTTTGTAATATTTCATAATTATACTTATTTTTGTTTAGTATTATCCGACGTCCTTGAAGTAATGGTGTTCGTTTCCTAATCGTTGATCGGTTGCCTGTAAGTATGCATATTAATAAAACGTAAAGAGTACAGGACTACCATAAATGATCGATTCTTCTATAGTTGCCGGCCCGTGTGGCCGAGAGGAACTAGGCGCTTAAGTCCGGAACCCGCTATGGTCGCAGGTTCGAATCCTGCCTCGGGCATGGATGTGTGTGGTGTCCTTAGGTTAGTTAGGTTTAAATAGTTCTAGGGTACTGATGACCTCAGATGTTAAGTCCCATAGCGCTCAGAGCCATTTGAACCATTTTTCTTCTATAGTTCCCTAATTATTATATGATGTATGAATAGAACCATAAATTTATTGGGTTTACGTTGTGCGCACCAGTTGGCGCTATGAGTGAAATACCCTGACAAAATTCCGCCAAGCAAGCAAAGAGCTTTCGTGTGTTGCAAAGTTTATCTGTTACTACAGTGCGGCGTGCATTAAGACGGAATCATGGAACAATCGTCATGTAAACAGAGCATTATGGGTTGGTATCAACAATTTAGGGACACTGGTTGTCATTTTATCAGAAAAGCAGCCTCTGATCAAGTGTGCCAGATGCAACCGTGGAGAGGGTGAGGCAAAGTTTCGCACGCAGCAGGAAAGAGTGAACGGTCTGCACAAGCTACGAACTTGGAATACCGGAGCAAACTGTGTGGAAGATTCTGGTACACCGTTTGCGGCTCATGTAACAATTAACACCGAAAGAGTATGGCTGGTGTCTCTTATTTTGCATCAGAATGCAGGAAGCACTTGAGGATGGACATTTCGCCTCGAAGCTGATATTTACCAATTAAGCAAAATTCCATTTATCTAGAAAGTTTAATCGTCACAATGTGGGAGTGTGGGTTACCTAAAATCGTCAAGAAATTATGGTGCATGAAAGAGTTCCGCCGAAAGTTTATGGTTTCTGTGCAGTGTCACAGACGAACCTGTATGGGCTGTTTTTCTGCTGTGAGGAGACTGTTGTAATTGTGGTTGTTTTCGGAGCAGTCAGTTGATTCCGAGAATTTCATTTTCCATCATCGATGTTTATCGCTGCCCTAACGACGAACTTCCGTATCTCTGGACTGGGAGTAGTGGTTATGATGACATGGCTCTGTTCCCTTAGCCCCTCCTCTACTAGATGTCTGACAGAACAGGCACCACACACAGAATAATACACATATGCCTTGACGGTAATGATAACTTCAGTGCTGATGCACACTATGTCCGAACTCTTCTGGATACCAGATAAAGCTATGAGCAATGAGGATAATGGAGCGTGGACGTTACGTGTATATTATGGGAGAAGTTGAGAATTTGGGTCGGACGGAAAGTGTGTCCAGATAACCGCTCGCGTGAAGTGGGAAATCTGGCCTCAAGTCATGGTCCTGCACAAATTTTCATTGCCGGCATTCCCTTATATAGCTGATGATTGTTCGTATCCGGAAGTGTGAATACATTTCATGTATCATGACCAATATACACCCAGAGACAGAATGCCGCCTGATGGCGTTGTGGCCACGTGACGTGGCAGGGAAAGTATATAAGCTGAGCAGAGGCGAATGGAGAATAATTCGGGCTACAAATAAGGAAATGGCATAAGCGACTTTGACAAAGGGCAGACTGTTATGGCCCAGTGCCTGGGAACAAGCATTTCAGAAATGGTGAAGCTGTTCCACTGTTAGGGCGAGCAGGCTACAATGTGATGGATGTCCACACATCACATAACATTGAGGTCGGAGGCTTGCTCGCACTGTAAAGTAGGATAGGTATCGATATGTGGCAGATCTGACGACAGAGTACAATGTTTTGCTGCAGGCACAAGTGTTTCAGAGCACACTGTTCAGCACATGTTGTTGAACATGGGGATCCACAGCAGACGACCCCTGTGTGTACCTATGCCAAATCAGTGACATCATTAGTACCGATTGCAGTGGCAACGGGATCGTCGAGATTCAACGGTGGATCAATGAAAATGTGTCGTCTGGTTGGATGAATCACGTTTCTTGTTACACCAGGTAGATGACCATGTCTAGATACGTCGTCGTCGAGGAGAACGGCTGCTCAAAACATGCACCGCCCCACGGACGCAGGCCAATGGGGTTAGTATTATGCTGTGAGGGACAATCCACCTGGACTTTCATGAGACCAGTGGCGATTTGTGAAGCACTTAAAATACACTGAAGTCACACACACCATTAAAATTCGGCCACAGTATAAAAACACACATAGCGAGAGACACTTAAAAAACCACTTTAAGTAATGGAAAACACAAGAAGAATAAAAACGGCTGCTAGAGACCAAGGGAGGGGAGGCCCGAGAGGAGGGAAAAAGAGGGGAGAGGAAGGTGCAGTGGAGAGGGGGTCTTGAGGGGTTGCAAGAAAAGAAAAAGGTGTCGGGGTGGGGGGGCGCTCCTAGAGGCAGGTGACAGACGGGGTGGGATATGAAGACGGAAGGTAAGGCAGGAGGGAGCACAGAGACATAGAAGGGGGCTGCAGGAAAGGGGGGCATGGGAAGGAGGTACACCACTTGGAAAGCAAAGAGGAGCGGAAAGGGAGGCTGAGGAGGGGGAAGGTGGGGTTAGAGTTGGTAGGAGGGGTAGATGTCAGGGCAAAGCTCATCATCCAGGAGGGTTAGGTGCTGGAAATTGTGTTGGGAAAGGAGGAGGAGGGTGTGGAGATGGGGAGAGGGTGGGACAATGGTAAAGGTGTGGCAATGGGCTGGGGGTGGAGAAAAAAAGGGACACCAGGGGATGGGGGGGGGGGATTGAGTTGGCAGACGATGTACAAGGTGCAGATGTGTTCAAGGAAAAGAAGAAGGTGTGGGAAGGGTATGAGGTCGTAGAGGATGCGCTTGGGGGACAGAAGGCGGATACAGAAGGCGAGGCGTTCTAGGATTTGGAGGGCTTTATATAATCTGGGAGGTGCGGAAATCCAAGGAACACTGGCACAACAAAGGATGGAGCAGATCAAGGATTTGTAGGCATGAAGGACAGTGGAAGGATACAGCCTCCATGTCCAGCCAGACAGGAGTTTCAGGAGGCAGAGTCTATTGTGGGCTTTGTGTTGGATTGTAAGGAGATCAGGTGAGGCAACGGACAAGGATGAGGCCAAGGTAGTTCAGTGTAGGGGTGAGGTGGATAGGACAACCACAAATAGTGAGGTAAAAATCGTGGAGCCGGGTGGAGCGGGTGGAACGACCTATGATAATTGCCTGGGTCTTGGAAGTATTGATGCGAAGGACCCACTGGTTGCACCAGGCAGTGAGCTGGTCAAGGTGGGTTGCGTAGTGGCAGTATACAGAAGATAGAGGAGAGGGGAAGGGCAGAGCCTTGGGGCACACTGGGGGTTGGTATTGCAGATAGTGACATAGGAGGGACGATGGGAGAGGAAGGAAGCAACGAGATGGACGAAATTGATGGGAAGAGCATAGGTCTGGAGTTATAAGAGGAGCCCAAGATGCCAGACATGGTCATAGGTGTTGTGGAGGTCGAGGGAAACAAAGATTGCCGAGCGACGGGAGTTAAGTTGGAGGGACAGGAGATTGGTAAGGTTAAGGAGCTGGTTGTCAGCTCAAAAGGAGGGCCAGAAGCCACACTGGGTAAGGGGAAGAAGGTGGTGCTGGTTTAGGTGGTGAGAGGAGGTACTCAAAGAACTTACTGAACATGGAGGTGAGGCAGATGGGACGATAGGAAGAGGTGTCAGAGGGGGGGTTTGTTGGGTTTAGGGAACAGCAGGACGTGGGAAGTCTTCCACAGGTCAGGGTAAAAGCCGGTGAAGAGGAGGACATTTTACAGGGCAGCAAGGGCAGCCAGGAACGACAGGGGGGATTCATTGAAGTGGCAGTAGGTGACACCATTATGACTAGGAACAGTGTTGCATTTGGAACAGAGAAAGAATTTGATATCATGTGAAGGGGGTAACTGATCAAAGTACCAGAAAGTGGGGGCGAGTGGTGGGACAGAGGTATCAGTGCCTTCAAGGACAATGGGGAAGAGGGAGTAATCAAAATGGGGATTGTCAGGAATGGAGAGGACCTCGGAGAGGTGGGAAGTGAAATGGTTTGAATTACTGAGGTTGTCAGGGAAGGGGCAGTTGTCGTGGAGAAGTGCGCGATGCGGGGCAGGATTGCTACCAGTAAGGTGGTGGAAAGCAGACCAGTACTTGGAGGAGTTGACAAGGAGGGTGGATTTATAGTGTGTACATGTCTCGTGCCAGTCCCAGCGTTTCTTTGCTGTGAGGAGGTTGCGGATGTATCATTATAATTGTGGGTGATGAAGCAGTGTATCCCGGCCATGGGTGCAGAGGAAGGAGCAGTAGAGCCTGCAGGATTCACAGAGAAGAAGGGCTGCCTTTGGAGGAAGCATAGGGTGGTGAGGGTGGATGTGTTTGGTGGGAAAGTTGGCCTCCACAGCATCAGTGATGGTCTTCTGGAGGAAGGAAGAGTTATGGCTGACTTCAGCGGGATGGTGAAAGGTAAGGGGCTGTAAGGCAATGGATTCCCAGTAGGCATCCCAGTTGGCACAATGGTAGTCATGGATGGGCTTCAGAGGTGCAGCAGGGTGGGGGGGGGGGGCAGGTGGTGAGAAGGATGGGGAGGTAATCACTACCAATGGGATTGAGGACGTTCATGGCGATGCGACCAAGGAAGTTGGGGAAAGTGAGGATGACATCCGGGTTAGAGTTACTTCAAGGATTGGTGTGCTGTGGGAGAGGAACAAGGTCACCGTGGAGGGTGTAAAGGAACTCATGTCATCGCCGAAGGGTGGCAGGGTCATGGCTGTGGATGTTGAGGTCAGCAGAAATTACATAGGTGGAGAAGGTACGGTCAACATGGGAAATGAAGTCGTAGGGGTGAGGAGCTGCGAGATGGATATAGATAGCGGCACAGGTGACGGTGAGAGAGGGAAAAAAGACGGCCTCTATAGATGCTGACACACTGACAAGGGGCACCATATACACCGGGCACACGAAGAGCTATGTCGTCTTTAACAGGGCACAACATATCTCGTATCTTGGGGGCGGGCCAGAACACTGGTCTCAATCCATATCTCTGCAGTAGACGTCCTGACTTGTTGGTCGTTGCCCCACAGTATGGTAGGAAAGCCGCCGTCTTGGCTCCTTCTGTAGAGAAAATTATGTCTAGTCCTGCCGCCACGAAAGATTCCGAGGACACATCTGGGAAGCTATCAGAAGCCAACTCCTCGCTCAAAACCAATAAGCTCGTAATTTACTGGACTTGTGTTACCTGTGCGTAAACATTTGGTGTCACTTACCTTCGGAAATTTACGAAGGATTTGTCGACTCCATCAACGCTAAATAGTTGCTGTACTCCGTTCTAAAAGTGGACCAACAAGTCATTAAGAAGGGAATGATAACATATTGGCTCAGTGTATCCCGTAGGCTATGACAAAAACCAATCAATCTCCCTGTTTTGTGTGCAGGGGTTTCTCGATTGTGTATCGGGATGGCTCCTCAACGCTTTTAGTGCCCAAGTCATGACACGTTGGTGCTATTAGGATGAAGTCAATGCTGATGAGCAGATACGCTGTGGCGAGCGGTTCTCGGCTCTTCAGTCCGGAACCGCGCTGCTGCTACGGCCGCAGGTTCGTATCCTGCCTCGGGCATGGATGTATGTGCTGTCCTTAGGTTAGTTAGGTTTAAGTAGTTCTAAGTCTAGGGGACTGATGACCTCAGATGTTAAGTCCCATAGTGCTTAGAGCCATTTGAACCATTTGATGAGCAGATATTCACTGTATCTGCACTGTTAAAAAATCAAAGAATAAATTCTATTTTGTTTGGACATATTATAAATAATTCATTACTTATACTTACCTAGATAGATGGCGCAGCAGTTAAGACACTTTGATGTAATTAGGGGAACTCGATTTCAAAACCTCGTCCGTTCATCTTGATTGAGGTTTCCCAACATCGCTTCAGGGGTACGCCGGGATAGTTCGTCCAACAACTCTTTAGCCGATTTCCCCCTTGAACCGCTATAATGGAACTAGTATCTCGTCTTTAATGGCAAGAATGTCAACAAATACGGCGTAATCTCCAATTACTTTTTCTTTATTGTCCCTCTCGTTGTAGATGGTACGGTTTATTGACTTTATCCACGATGCCGTGTGATACCTGAAACTGTTTCAAATTAACCAGTCTCAATCAGTCTTAATTACGTACAAATAACGACTTATTGATATTTATGTGTACTTCTTTTAAACATTAAGCTTACGTTTAGCTGGTGAATTTGCAGAATTTACTTCTAAAGACATAAATTTAGATTTTCTTTTTCTTTTTTGTGGCTTTTGGCCTGAAGACCATACAGTCATAGATATTATTTCTACAGTTAAAAGTACAATGTGTATAAAAAGAGTTATGCGGAATAATAATAATAATAACAATAATAATAATAATTTGCGATAATGTTGTAAGCTGAAGATATGAATTAGTGTAGAGAGCTGAAGATATGAGTTAAAATTGTTAAAAAGTGTTATGTGCAATAAAAATTATAATATAAATAATAATAGTAACGCTACCTGTAATAATACAGTACTTTTAATGTTGCGACACTTACGTTTCTGATAATATAATGTTTCTTTGAAATTGGATTAGTAACAAACAAACATAAAGGGAAGAAAGCAGTTTCGAATAAAGTCTGGAAATGGGGTCAACATATTCGGGCAAGAGCGAAAAGGAATAGGAAAAGTTAATAGGAGATATGACGAGAGGAAAAGCAATAGAGATTGAAGGAAGAAGAAAACCGAGAGGTAGGATTAGGAGAGACGAAGCCAAGAAGGCGTTGACAGTGTGACAGAGGTATTGGTTCGCTATTAGCCAATAGAAAGACGGCCAGGATATACCGAAACGGAATTTACGTCAACGACAAAAGGAGAAAGCTTCAGTCTTCTCTTAATTACAGAATTAGTGGATAGTTTATTCAACAGAAGTGTTGCTGAAATAATGGAAGAGTTGAAGATATCTTTAGAGCTAGGCATAGGTACAACCTAGTATGCTTCCTGACACTTAATAGCTACGAAATATTCACGTAGATGTAATTGTCACAATTCATGAAGGACAGTTGAACATTATTAAGGCCATGATAAATAGTAGCAACCATCAGGTCAGCACTTGGTAGCGCCAGTCAATACATAAGTTCAAGTATCGACAGTTTATGTAGTTATTACTATTACACTGAAGAGCCAAAGAAACTGGTACAACCGCCTAATATCGTGTAGGGCCACCACGAGGACGCACAAGTGCCGCAACACGACGTGGCATAGACTCGACGAAGTAGTGCTGGAGGGAACTGACACCATGAATCCTGCAGGGCTGTCCATAAATACTTAAGAATTCGAGGGGGTGGAGATCTCTTCTGAACAGCACGTTGCAAGGCATCCCAGATATGATCGATAACGTGCATGCCCAGGGGGTTTGGTGGCCAGCGCAAGTGCTTAAACTGACAAGAGTGTTCCTGGAGCCACTCTGTAGCTATTCTGGACGTGTGGGGTGTCGCATTGTCCTGCTGGAATTGCCAAAGTCAGTCGGAATGCACAATGGACATGAATGGATGCAGGTGATCAGACAGGATGCTTACGTACGTGTCGCTTGTCAGAGTAGGATCTTGGCGCATCAGGGGTCCCATGTCACTCCAACTGCACACGCCCCACACCATTACAGAGCCACCAACAGCTTGAATAGTCCTCTGCTGATATGTAGGGTCCATGGATTTATGAGGTTGTCTCCATACCCGTATGTGTCCATCCGCTCGATACAATCTGAAACGAGACTCGTCTGACCAGGCAACATGTTTCCAGTCATCAAGAGTCCAATGTCGGTGATGACGGGCCCAGGCGAGGCGTGAAGCTTTGTGTTGTGCAGTCGTCAAGGGTACACGAGTGGGACTTCGGCTCCGAAAGCCCACATCGATTATGTTTCGTTCAATGGTTCGCACGCTGACACTTGTTGATGGCTCAGCACTGAAATGTGCAGCAATTTGCGGAAGGGTTGCACTTCAATGATACTGAACGATTCTCTTCAGTCGTCGTTGGTCCCGTTCTTGCACTACTTTTTTCCGGCCGTAGGGATGTCGGTGATTTGATGTTTTACCGGTACACTGGAGAAACGGTCGTACTGGATAATCCCCAATTCATCGCTACCTCTGAGGTGCTGTGTCGCATCGCTCGTGCGCCGACTGTAACACCACGTTCAAACTCACTTAAATCTTGATAAACTGCCATTGTAACAGCAGTAACCGATCTAACAACACGCCAGACACTTGTGTTATCGACCGCAGCGCCGTATTCTGCCTGTTTACATACCTTTGTATATGAATACGCATGCCTATACCAGTTAGTTTGGCGCTTGAGTGTATAGAGACTGTGCTCCAGGCCTTTTCCCAAAGGCAAGATACCCGAACGTCATGTGTTGGTCTCGTGGAAATCCGCCTTGCAAGAAACACTCCCTCTCCATAGCATAATAAATTTAAAAGTTTCAAACACTCTAAAATTCTCAAATTAATCGCGATATTCTGAAAACTTACATCAAGTTCTTCTTAGTAAAATACAATTAACCTATTGTACTCATGTGAGAAAGTTCTTTACGATCTGCAGTGTAAGAACAAAAATGACACTCACTATTACTAAGGGTTGAAAAACTTATGGTGGAGACAACTGAAATGCGCGAATATAATATCTCTGGAGGAGCTTCAGAGTCTCAGGCTCAGAGAATAATTTCTACACGAGGGGGGGGAGGGGGGGGGTATTGTCGGCTTGAAGAGAAAATTCATACTGTAACTTTACATGCCAAGATGATGGACATAGCAAATCTTGTTTTGCTAAAAGGTATTTGGTATTGAAGGAGAAGTATTGAGGAATTTTGAAAACAATGTTGAGCACAGAGTTTGAAAATCATGTGCGTTATGAGGTCTCATCCATCCAATTTCACGGCAAAAGGGAATAATACGACAAAACAACCTAATGATGCACACACATATGATGCCAGCATTCATGACTAGTTAGTGTCACCTGGAGCTGTTACTACAAGAATCGTTCAATAAATAATGCCTTTTTTTTTACAACTGTTAATACATATAGGAAAACGTCCGTTTAGGTGCTTCACATTTGATGTTTCTTTTGCACTTGCGCGAAGTTCCAACAATTTCGACAGATGGCAGAGCCGTAGTGAACCATAAAATGGCATCTGCCCAAGACATTCGATACAAGCAACAAGTTGTAACTGAATTCTTAGTTGCGGATAAGGAAACGGTGGTGAGCATCCAGAAACTCCAGAGACGTGTGTGTATAGTATACCTCGAAAAGAGCTTCCCTCCAGGGATTCCCATTTGAGTTCCCAAAGCATCTCCATTATGCTTATGGGTTGTTCGAACCTACGGGTAACAAATCTGTCAGCCCACCTCTGAATTGTTTGCACGTCTCCGTGTTATCCGACCGGGTGCGGATCCCAAACACTCAAGCAATACCTGAGAATAGGTCGCACCAGCGTCCTATATGCGGTCTCCTATACAGATGAACCACGCTTTCCCAAAATTCTCCCAGTGAACAGAAATCGACCATTCGTCTACTCTATTACAATCCTCACATGCTCGCTCCATTTCACATAGCTATGCAACGTTACGTCCAGATATTTAAATATGTTCTGAGAAAAAAGTTGTGCGGCATTATTTACTGCGCGATCCACGTAATTACACTATTTTGGAGCACGTCACGACCTGGTAGAAAAAGCCCGGTAAGGCTAATGACTGGCATAGTTGTTGTTGTAGTTTAGGTGAAAATATTGTTCTAAATACTTGAATTGCATATAGTGAACAGAGTGATTTCATCTACATCCACATGATACTTTGCAAATCACATTTAAGTGCCTGGCAGAGAGTTCATCAAACTACCTTCACAATTCCCTATTATTCCAGTTTCGTACAGCGTGCGGAAAGAACGAACACCTATATCTTTCCATGCGAGCTCTGATTTCCGTTATTTTGTTATGGTGATCGTTTCTCCCTGTGTAGGTCGGTGTCAACAAAATATTTTCGCAGTCGGAGGAGAAAGTTGGTGACTGGAATTTCGTGAGATGTTTCCTCCGCAACGAAAAACACCTTTGTTTTAATGGTGTCCATGCCAAAGACTGTATCATTTCAGTGACACTCTCTCCACAATTTCGCGATAATAAAAAACGTGCTGCTCTTCTTTGAACTTTTTCGATGTACTCAGTCGACCCTATCTGGTAAGGATGCGCGTACTGTAGGCAGTCTCTTTAGTAGATCTGTTACATTTCCTAAGTTCAAAATGGTTCAAATGGCTCTGAGCACTATGAGACTTAACATCTGAGGTCATCAGTCCCCTAGAACTTAGAACTACTTAAACCTAACTAACCGAAGGGCATCACACACATCCATGCCCGAGGCAGGATCCGAACTTGCGACCGTAGCGGTCACGCGGTTCCAGACTAAAGCGCCTCGAACCGCTCGGCCACTGCTGCCGGTACATTTCCTAAGTGTCCTGCCAATAAAACGCAGTCTTTGGTTAGCCTTCCCCACAACATTTTCTGTGTTTTCCTTCCAATTTAAGTTGTTCGTAATTGTAATTACTAGATATTTAGTTGAGTTTATGGCCTTTAGATTTGACCGATTTATCGTGTAACCGAAGTTTAATGGATTCCTTTCAGCACTAGTGTGGATGATCTCACACTTTTGTTTATTTAGGGTCAATAGCCAGTTTTCGCACCACACAGACACCTTTTTAAAATCGTTTTGCAATTTTTTTCGATCTCATAATGACTTTACTAGTTTATAAACAACAGCGTCATTTGCAGAAAACCTAAGAGGGCTGCTCCGAGTGTCTCCCAAGCCGTTTATATAGATAAGGAACAGCAAAGATCCTATATCAATACCTTGGGGAACGTCAGAAATCACTTCTGTTTTCAAATGGTTCAGATGGCTCTGAACACTATGGGACTTAACTTCTGAGGTCATCAGTCCTCTAAAACTTAGAACTACTTAAACCTAACTAACCTAAGTACATCACACACATCCATGCCCAAGGCAGGATTCGAACTTGCGACCGTAACGATCGCGCGGTTCCACACTGTAGCGCCTAGAACCGCTCGGCCGCTCCGGCCGGCTTCACTTCTGTTTTACTCGATGACTTTCTTTTACTTACTGCGAACTGTGACCTCTCTGACGGGAAATCACGAATTCAGTCACATAACTGAGACGATATTCCATAAGCACGCATTTTCACTACAAGCCGCTTGTGTGGTACAGTGTCTAAAGCTTTCCGGAAAACCAGAAATACGGAATCAATTTGAAATCTCTTGTCAATAGCATTCAGCACTTCGGGCGAGTAAAGAGCTAGTTGTTTTTCGCAAGAACGATGTTGACTATGTGCCAATAGACCGTTCTCTTCGACATAATATTTGAACACAATAGATGTTCCAAAATCCTTCTACATATCGTCGTAAATGATAAAGGCCTGTAATTTAGTGGATTTCTACTATTATCTTTCTTGAATACTGGTGTGACCTGTGAAACTTTCCAGTCTTTGGGTACGGAGCTTTCGTCGAGCGAACGGTGGTATATGATTGTTTAGTATTGAACCTAATTGGTATACAGTCTGGACTAGAGGAATTGCTTTTATTACGTGACTGTCACTACTCCGAGGATATCTACTTCTACGTTACCCATGTTTGCAGCTGTTCTTGATTCGAGTTCTGGAATATTTACTTCGTCTCCTTTGGTGAAGAAATTTTGGAAGGCTGTGTTTAGTGTCTATACTTTGGCAGCACTGTCTTGGATAGTATCTCCATCGCTATTGCGCAGAGAAGGCATTGATTGTGTCTTTCCGCTAGCATACTTCACAAACGTTTCGAACAAAGTTTCGTTGTGGAAACTATTATAAACATCTCGCATTGAAGTCCGCGCTAAATATCGAGCTTCTGTAAAAGATCGCCAATCTTTGAGATTTTGCGTCTGTTTAAATTTGGCATTTTTTTCGTTCTTTCTGCAACAGTGGTCTGACCATTTTTGTGTATCAAGCTCCGTCGTTTGTTAGTTTATTTGATATATATATATATATATATATATATATATATATATATATATATATATCAATTGCTGCTGATACTATTTTTTGGAATTCAAGCCACATCTGGTCTACACTTATATTGTTGATTTTGAAGGAGTGGAGATTGTCACTCAGGAAGGCGCCAAGTGAATTTATATCTGCTTTTTTGAATAGGTATATTTTTCGTTTATTTTTGGAGGATTTGAGGGTTACAATATTCAGTCCTGCTACGACCACCCTTTGTTCACTAATCCCTGCATCTGTTTTTATGCTTGTTATTAGCACGGGATTATTTGTTGCTAAGAGGTCAAGTGTGTTTTCACAGCCTTTTACTATTCGCGTGAGCTCATGTAATAACTGCTCGAAATAAATTTGAGAGAATGGGTTTAACACAATGTCGGATGATGTTTTATGCGTATCTTCGCAAATAAATATGTACTTTTGTCAACATATCGAGGGTAAACTAAAGTCACCACCAACTATAATTGTATGAGTCGGGGTAAATGTTTGAAATTAAACTTAAGTTTTCTTTGAATCTTTCAGCAATTGTATCATGTGAGTTGGGAGTTCGGTAAAAGGATCCAACTATTATTTTATTCCGGTTGCCAAGAATGGCCTCTGCCTATATTACGTCACAGGAACTATCTACTTCAATTTCGCGACGAGATAAAGTACTTCTAACAGCAATAAACACCCCATTACCAACTGTGTTTAGCCTATCCTTTCGGAACGCCGTTAGGTTCTTCGCAAAATTTCGGCTGAACTTATCTCCGGCTTCAACCAGCTTCCAGTTCCTGTAACGATTTGAGCATCGTGGCTTTCTATTAGCGTTTGGAGCTCTAGTACTTTCCCAACACAGCTACGACAATTTGCAACTGTTGTACGCATGGTTCTTCCTGTGTTTGGTCTGCACCCTTTTGAGACTGTAGCCCTTTTTGTGTTTTCCCGAGACCATCGGGAATGCTATGACAGTCTGTAATTCTAAAATTAGATGCTCCTTCAGCATTATAGTTGTGTAATATTATATATTCATTGATACAGTGATAGGGTACCATCAACAGGGATGGCAATAACTGCTTCACGAAAAAGTTCGCTCATTAACTAGCGCATATAAATTTACCCGTAAGTAGTTTGACAATCGAAATGGCGCAGTAGTCTCGTACTTGGAAGGACGGTGATCCAGATCCCCGTCTAGCCACACAGATTAAGCTTTTCGGTAGTTTCTTTAAGTGGCTTAAGCCAAACGCCGGGATGGTTCCCTGGAAAAGGACAGGACCAAGCTCCTTCACCACCATTTCACCATTTCCAGTTTGTGCTCCGTGTCTAATGACTTTGTCGTTGACGGAACGTTAAGCACTAATCTTTCTTCCTTCTTTTTAGCTAGTTTGTAGCCTAAGCCGCTTTTCAGACAGGGGCATAGATTCATTACGCGTTTTGTGCAGGAAAAACAATGAGTAAATAGTACGAGTTATGTATGTCGCAGTCCGGTGATGGTCTGAGGCACGAAACTGATTACCAATAAATAGATAGTTAACTTTACGAATTTCTCAGAGCTTTCAGTATTCTTTTCATTATCATAGTTCGAATTCCTTACCACGTTATTAATGAAATAGAACACAACTGCATAAATTAAACATTCAAAAACGCTATGCAGTTTTAATCGTCCTATCACTGACAATGAATCGTGACTTGTAGCAATCTTTCAAATTCCATGACACAAAAATTCACCTTAGAGACATTATGTAATGAAAACCAAATTAGTGCTATGAGAGTTTAGTGTTTTTATTATGATGGATCCATTTCGACTAGGCTGCAGTCTTTATACCATCTACGAAAGTAGCATAATTTTTATTTTATTGAAATGTTGGTTATCGTATTTTCAGATATCCAAATTTTGTATTTACGTCCATTATCATAAGTGGTCGCTATCACTCTTTATTATATTCCAAAGTGGTGCAGATTTAGGACTCTTATAAGCTGTTTTGTGGTTTCCTGCTCTTGTTAATTGTCCTTTCTCGTAATTTTTATAATTTCACGTTTTATCGTCAGATTTGACAGACTGTCAATTGTGATAGTTGGCCAAAGATGCTAAACGGTTACAGTTGCTATATGGTTACAGTTGTTTCACGTCGAAATAGAGTACAGAGTGACAGCGACCACTGATGTTATATGAACATAAGCACAAAATTTGTGCGTCCGAAAATACAATCAGCAACATTATTATAAAATAAAATAAAATGTTATGTAACTTTCGTAGATGGTCTGAAGGTGCCAGTCTAGCCGAAATGGATCCACCACAATAAAAGCTCTTAACTCCTATAGCAGTAATTACATAATTTCTCTAAGAAATATCTACATCTACATGATTACTCTGCAATTCACATTTAAGTGCTTGGCAGAGGGTTCATCGTACCACAATCATACTATCTCCCTACCATTCCATTCCCGAACAGCGCGCGGGAAAAACGAACACCTAAACCTTTCTGTTCGAGCTCTGATTTCTTTTATTTTATATTGATGATCATTCCTACCTATGTAGGTTGGGCTCAACAAAATAATTTCGCATTCGGAAGAGAAAGTTGGTGACTGAAATTTCGTAAATAGATCTCGCCGCGACGAAAAACGTCTTTGCTTCAATGACTTCCATCCCAACTCGCGTATCATATCTGCCACACTCTCTACCCTATTACGTGATAATACAAAAGGAGCTGCCCTTTTTTGCACCTTTTCGACGTCCTCCGTCAATCCCACCTGGTAAGGATCCCACACCGCGCAAAAATATTCTAACAGAGGACGAACGAGTGTAGTGTAAGCTGTCTCTTTAGTGGACTTGTTGCATCTTCTAAGTGTCCTTCCATTGAAACGCAACCTTTGGCTCGCCTTCCCCACAATCTTATGTATGTGGTCTTTCCAACTGAAGTTGTTCGTAATTTTTACACCCAGGTACTTAGTTGAATTGACAGCCTTGAGAATTGTACTATTTATCGAGTAATCGAATTCCAACGGATTTCTTTTGGAACTCATGTGGATCACCTCACACTTTTCGTTATTTAACGTCAACTGCCACCTGCCACACCATACAGCAATCTTTTCTAAATCGCTTTGCAACTGATACTGGTCTTCAACGCTGCGGACTCACTGGATGGTAAATTATTGACAAAAATTCCATTCTGATTTCCAGTACTAGTAGAGGTATCCTAGATGTTCGTTTGCGTCATCCCGCCGCGGGAACCATTTTACGTAAAACTGTAGCACGGGAGAGCTGTCGCAGAAATTAGTCGCGGGCAGTGGTTGGCGCGACGGAAGGTGGCCTGTCGCCAGTAATGAATGGGCGCGCGCCGCACGGATTAATTGCTCAAAGCGGCGCTCACAATGCGCAGCGCCACGTAGGCCGGTAGTCCCGAACACGCGGCCGCGCGCACCCGCCTTGTTATGGGCCTCGCCACCCCCATAAATCCAGCCGGCAGTCCTGATAAATCCCGCCTGTAAAGGTAAAACGCCGTTGATAAAATTTACTGGTGTTTCGCAGCGGGAGCTGGGCCGGCTGCGCGCAGCTTGTGTTCTGGCGGCGGCGGGGCGGCCAGGGGTGGGGGCAACGTCTCATTCCCCCTCCCTGCGCTCCGGCGGAGCTCAGGAAACAACTCACTCCATGCCAAATGCGTCTCGCGCCGCGCTGCCACTACGGACACCGCACACACTAGCGACCGCGCTCTGAGCGACGCACTGCTGTACGTCCGAGGTTATACAAGTAGCAGACGTGATATCGAAAAGTTCCCGAAATACGAACGTTGCGCGCACACAGCTAGGGTCACTCCAAAAGAAATGCACACTGTTTCTGTACAGTTTTCATTCTGCATGTGTGAAAGTTTTACAGTGTACATCCTTACCGCTTGTTTTCAAACTTAATTCAACCTGTTCCCGCGAGTGGCGCTGTCACAGCATGTCTTCAAGATGGCTGCTACACTTGACGTTCGTCAGAAGTAACGTGCTGTCATAGAATTCCTGTGCTGTGAAAACGAGACAGTGGGAAACATCCACAAGAGGTTGGAAAAGGTGTATGGAGATGCTGCTGTCGATCGCAGTGCAGTTAGTCGGTGAGCAAGCAGGTTACATGATGAAAGCGGGCACGGCAGTATTGACGATTGTCCTCGCAGCGGCAGGCCTCGTACTGCACGCACTCCAGACATTGTGCAGAGAGTTAACGAACTGGTGACTGCTGACAGACGCATCACAGTGAATGAGTTGTCACGCTACGTTGGGATAGGGGAAGGAAGTGTTTGCAGAATACTGAAAGTGTTGGCGTTAAAAAAGGTTGCCAGGTGCGTTCCCAGGATGTTGACAGTGGCTCACAAAGAAACAAGAAAAACGGTATGCAGCGAACTTTTGGAACAGTAGGAGAATGGTGGAGATGAATTTCTTGGAAGAATTGTGACAGGTGATGAAACATGGCTCCAGCGTTTTTCACCAGAGACGAAGAGGCAATCATGCAAATTGGCCCAAGAAAGAAAAAAAAAAAAAAAAAATTCAAAACCACACCTTCTGTTGGAAAAGTTACGGCTACGGTGTTTTTCGAGCCGAAGGACTCTTGCTTGTGGACATCATGCCAAGTTGAACCACCATAAATTCTGATGCATATGTGACGACACTGAAGTAACTTCAAGGTCGACTGAGTCGAGTTCGACCACATCGGCAAAAGGAGGATGTTTTGGTGTTGCACGACAATGCACGGCCACATGTCAATCAAAAAACCATGGAAGTGATCACGAAACTCGGATGGACAACACTGAAACACCCGCCTTACAGTCCTGGCTCCATGAAACTGAAAGACTCTCTTCGTGGAACAAGGTTTGAAGTGATGACTCCCTTGTGCACGCTGCCAAACAGTGGCTCCAACAGGTTGGTCCAGAATTTTACCGTACGGGTATACAGGCGCTGGTTCCAAGATGGCGTAAGGCAGTTGAGAGGGATGGAAATGATGTGGAGAAATGAAAATATTGTTCCTAAAGGATGTATCTACACACTGTAAAACTTTCAATCATTTTGAATAAAAAATGGATTAAAAATAGTGTGCATTTATTTTGGAGTGACCCTCGTACATCCTTCTCGAATCTGTGTGGCAAGTGACTATGAGCTGTATGGTTTGGTTGTTGGTGAGCTTATTTCCATTGTCGCGTTTCCTCGAGTGTGCGGTTTTGCGACGGCCGATCTGAAAGAGCAGCGTTCGTGTAGGCCTATACAGTTTCTTTTTATATTTAGGAAAACAGCTGTAGAAATTCACCAAATGTTGAAGCAAGTTTTTGGAGACAACACAGAGGCCAAAAACAGATTTATGAGTGGTGCAAGCGTTTTAGAAACGGGTGAAGCTGACCTTCATCTGGCATCACACCAAAACTGTTTAGAAAGTGAGAGATTTGATTATGCACCATCGTAGACAGATAATACAAAACCTCTGCAACACCTTGGGAATAATTGATAGTGTATGTGAACATATTCTGATAGAATAATCCAACATGAGGAGGATTGTGGCGAAGTTTGTACCAGACGTCTTCGAGAAGTTTGCATCGAAGTTAAGTACTGCGTCAAAGTTGGGTTTATAGCTATGACCCTGAAACTAAGCAGCAATAACCGCAATGGAAGAATCCTCTGCCTTGACAGCGTTGCCCTGCTTTATTCTTTGAACTGTGAATTCATAAGAGACTATGATCTGGGTTTTACTGCTCTGAAACATGCCCTCCGTATAAATTCTAACCCGTGTATGAATAAAAGCAACCTGACTAACTTTGACTTTCGTTTTAACAGTGGAAAGAACTTTCTCATATAGCAATCGAATAATTAAAAGGGTTTCAACAAAAGATATACCAATACAAAACGGGCTCAGTAGTGTTGACACCAGATCTCTTGCGGCTACTCACTGTAGGTGTATATGAATTACACATTATAGATGTAATTCGTATCATGCAGATGTGCTTGTATTCTGTATCCTACAACACCTAGTAAATGTAAAAGATCTGAGCTAGTGTGAGCAGAAATTTATCGAGGAGTCTCCGTCTCCACAAGCACGAGTGTTGAAGTTCAACAGCAACACGAACGTAACTGAATAGCTCAAAACTTCATTTCAACAAAAATCTCCTCGCTGCTGACGGCAGGTTATTTCCTGTCGAATTTAAATGTAGTTAAAGCGAAAGTAATACGATCGAGAACGTAGTTCTCAAGTGCACAGATGTAGAAATTCTAATATCGAACAGAGGTGTGAAAATTAAGTTCGTAAGAATCCCGAATTATATGAACACTTCATATATTGTTCAGAAATATTACATGATGAGTGGAACAGCGACGAGAGAAATAATCTAAAAGCTCGGATGACTGAATAAAAATTGGATATTGATTCCTACGTGTTCTAACGAAGTTGTGAAATCTAACAAAGACCTTACGTTGCCTGCGTTAACACGACTGCAAAGTTTCCAGCGGAAAGGAACCTCACGTTCACAGTCTGAAAACGTAGATGACAAACCATCATGTAAATAAAACGCAAGCAAACAGCCAGCAACCATCTCGACATAATCAAGTGAGAAGTCGCTTCAGTGTGTCCATTTTATTATCACAATACAAAGCGCCAGTAATAAACAGATCGGCACGTCGGCACAGCACCAGGCGGAAGAAGAGTGTGTCCCCTTACCCACTGGCCATGCGGCCCCCCTAAAGGCCTCTACGCACGCACCAATTTGTCGGCCGACCGTCCGACGGACAAATTTCGTGATAGCCTACACACTTTCCGACCCACTGCACTCAGTGATTACAGCGCCAGCCTGTTGTGATTTGTTTATCTTAAGTTAACAGAGTTTGCGTTCTACGAGACTCCGCTTGGTTTCACGCAGAAAAAAAAAAAAAAAAAAAAAAAACGGGGGTTTGGCCTTGGCTGTTTTAGAGGTAACAAGGCGAAAAGAAGCCGAGAGATAGCTGTGTTAAGGAAGTGGCTAATGGAAGCAAAGAAATTCACTTAAAGAGCTGGGAGCCAATGATTTTCGTAATTACCTGTGAATGGATGAGTGATGCATTTCGGAGCTGCTGAACATGATCAGACTATTCTCAACGAAAAATGAACAGGCATGAGAGAGGCTGTAAGCTGCGAGGAGAGGTTGTCAGCTGCATTATGATTTCTAGCCAATGGAAGAATTTAAGAGGGCCTCAGATTCAGTGCTGTTGTATCTCCAAGATTACTAACTGAAATGATTCCTGAAATTTGACACGTGATTTATAGTTGACAGAGGATATACATTATGATTAAGTAAAATAAATAAAACAAAAGATCCAGAATGAGATTTTCACTCTGCAGCGGAGTGTGCGCTGATATGAAACTTCCTGGCAGATTAAAACTGTGTGCCCGACCGAGACTCGAACTCGGGACCTTTGCCTTTCGCGGGCAAGTGCTCTACCAACTGAGCTACCGAAGCACGACTCACGCCCGGTCCTCACAGCTTTACTTCTGCCAGTACCTCGTCTCCTACCTTCCAAACTTTACAGAAGCTCTCCTGCGAACCTTGCAGAACTAGCACTCCTGAAAGAAAGGATACTGCGGAGACATGGCTTAGCCACAGCCTGGGGGATGTTTCCAGAATGAGATTTTCACTCTGCAGCGGAGTGTGCGCTGATATGAAACTTCCTGGCAGATTAAAACTGTGTGCCCGACACACACAATATCCTTTCTTTCAGGAGTGCTAGTTCTGCAAGGTTCGCAGGAGAGCTTCTGTAAAGTTTGGAAGGTAGGAGACGAGGTACTGGCAGAAGTAAAGCTGTGAGGACCGGGCGTGAGTCGTGCTTCGGTAGCTCAGTTGGTAGAGCACTTGCCCGCGAAAGGCAAAGGTCCCGAGTTCGAGTCTCGGTCGGGCACACAGTTTTAATCTGCCAGGAAGTTTCATATCAGCGCACACTCCGCTGCAGAGTGAAAATCTCATTCTGGAAACATCCCCCAGGCTGTGGCTAAGCCATGTCTCCGCAATATCCTTTCTTTCAGGAGTGCTAGTTCTGCAAGGTTCGCAGGAGAGCTTCTGTAAAGTTTGGAAGGTAGGAGACGAGGTACTGGCAGAAGTAAAGCTGTGAGGACCGGGCGTGAGTCGTGCTTCGGTAGCTCAGTTGGTAGAGCACTTGCCCGCGAAAGGCAAAGGTCCCGAGTTCGAGTCTCGGTCGGGCACACAGTTTTAATCTGCCAGGAAGTTTCATATCAGCGCACACTCCGCTGCAGAGTGAAAATCTCATTCTGGAAACATCCCCCAGGCTGTGGCTAAGCCATGTCTCCGCAATATCCTTTCTTTCAGGAGTGCTAGTTCTGCAAGGTTCGCAGGAGAGCTTCTGTAAAGTTTGGAAGGTAGGAGACGAGGTACTGGCAGAAGTAAAGCTGTGAGGACCGGGCGTGAGTCGTGCTTCGGTAGCTCAGTTGGTAGAGCACTTGCCCGCGAAAGGCAAAGGTCCCGAGTTCGAGTCTCGGTCGGGCACACAGTTTTAATCTGCCAGGAAGTTTCATATCAGCGCACACTCCGCTGCAGAGTGAAAATCTCATTCTGGAAACATCCCCCAGGCTGTGGCTAAGCCATGTCTCCGCAATATCCTTTCTTTCAGGAGTGCTAGTTCTGCAAGGTTCGCAGGAGAGCTTCTGTAAAGTTTGGAAGGTAGGAGACGAGGTACTGGCAGAAGTAAAGCTGTGAGGACCGGGCGTGAGTCGTGCTTCGGTAGCTCAGTTGGTAGAGCACTTGCCCGCGAAAGGCAAAGGTCCCGAGTTCGAGTCTCGGTCGGGCACACAGTTTTAATCTGCCAGGAAGTTTCATATCAGCGCACACTCCGCTGCAGAGTGAAAATCTCATTCTGGAAACATCCCCCAGGCTGTGGCTAAGCCATGTCTCCGCAATATCCTTTCTTTCAGGAGTGCTAGTTCTGCAAGGTTCGCAGGAGAGCTTCTGTAAAGTTTGGAAGGTAGGAGACGAGGTACTGGCAGAAGTAAAGCTGTGAGGACCGGGCGTGAGTCGTGCTTCGGTAGCTCAGTTGGTAGAGCACTTGCCCGCGAAAGGCAAAGGTCCCGAGTTCGAGTCTCGGTCGGGCACACAGTTTTAATCTGCCAGGAAGTTTCAAAACAAAAGATGTTCATGTAACCATTATTAATTTACTTATGCATGTAGCATAAAAGACGACTTGTAAGCTTAAGCAACTCATCTCAAATTCATTCGACTCGTTGAGACATAAACTCACAGTCTTCACCCAAAGATGAGTTACTCTAGCAGATCGTGAAGTGACTAAAGATTCCTTGAGACAGACATGTGCCTTCCTTCACAACACGGCATGGAATGTGTCTGACCCTCGACGACTGTCGACCTCGGCGAAAGAAAGCGCTGGACAAGTCGATAGTGACAAGAAGTGCTTTGTTGATCAATTTTTGGTCCTTTTTTATATTGGCAGGGTTGTTCGTAAAGCATTGGTCCATCCTTGTCAGACGGTCAATAAAGAGTTCTAGAGAGGCTTTATAAGGCAATCGAGGGAAAACAGGAGGTGAAAATGTCCACAGAGGTGGCGTATGAATGTCTGGACGCACCACTAGGACAATGCGTGACAGCATACGGTCTACATTATTCAGGAATTATTGACTAAAACAAGATGACAGTTGCTCCCCATACGCTATGCTCACCAAACATAGCTCCATGTGACTTCTTCCTCTTCCACAAGATGCAAATCAAGTTGAGTGGGAGTAGATTTGTTACACTGGAACAGAAGCAAGCGGAACACCAGAGGGCACTAAACACTCTAACGAAGAGAGAAACTAAATGCATTTCGCAATTGCTAGGAACGTTGGGCCAAGTGTATTCGCTCTCAAAGGGTCTACTTTCAAGATGCTGGTGCAGAATAGCGTAATTTTAATTAATATATTTCGGATCCTTTTGATACCACCTTCTATGTGAACATCATAGACGTGTTGAGTGTGCCAGTCTGTGATCGGATCCATATGCCCATCACCTACCAACTGAACTGGGCTCCCCTCACGGACGAAGAGCGATACTCGAAGGGAAGGAAGATATCATCAGGCAGTTCAACAGTAGCATAGACTCCTTTCTAGCTCCTAGCAAGTTGGTCTAACTCTGGCTCAGAGAAACAGTGCATGTTGCCGTTGCTAGAGTTAGAAAAGTCCTTACTACTTTACCGAAGGCCAGAACACTCCATCCATGCTATTATGTTACTACAGCTTGAAAAAATTTATTTTCCTGCGTGGGATTGTTTTTTATTTGGTGGTTATATTATTTCATCCCCCCAAGCCAAGATATTATCCAGCAATATCACACAAAATTACGTTATATACTTCTATATGTCGGGATGACATGATATAAAATGCACCATTCCCGACGAATGGTATGGTACTGTAAAATAACTGGTAAACTGAACCTGAATAAAACTGCAAAGAGCTGTTACTTGATGATTTATTCACGCGACCGGTTTCCCTGCGTTGAAGCGGCCTCTTCAAATGATTGTCCATATAAATGAAAGTATTCTTGTAATTTATGCAACTAAAAATCAAGGCCAACCAATAAAAATAAACCTAGGTGAAAAGTACTTATAGCAGTGTCAACAGATAAGCAAACGGAGACGTCCGCAACGTTCGCAGTCATCTTGCATAATTTTTTCCTTCTGGTGATTTTTGTCTTTTTAGTAACGGATTACGGGGCTGGTTAATGGATTGTGTTTCCCAGACAGACGATCTACTGATGGTGTCTAATTTTTGCTGCTTGTATTACATTTTAATCATATTTATTACATTTAACTACGGTTCTTTTTGCCATAATGCCTTCCCCTCTTTATGGTGTTAGATTCTGTGACTATGAACGTTGGGAGCATATCTATGTGACACTGCTATAAGTACCTTTCGTTTAGGTTTGTTTTCATTAGTTGTCCTTAATTTTTGAATTATATGAATTGAAAAGATGCTTTCGTTTCTATATACACTCCTGGAAATGGAAAAAAGAACACATTGACACCGGTGTGTCAGACCCACCATACTTGCTCCGGACACTGCGAGAGGGCTGTACAAGCAATGATCACACGCACGGCACAGCGGACACACCAGGAACCGCGGTGTTGGCCGTCGAATGGCGCTAGCTGCGCAGCATTTGTGCACCGCCGCCGTCAGTGTCAGCCAGTTTGCCGTGGCATACGGAGCTCCATCGCAGTCTTTAACACTGGTAGCATGCCGCGACAGCGTGGACGTGAACCGTATGTGCACTTGACGGACTTTGAGCGAGGGCGTATAGTGGGCATGCGGGAGGCCGGGTGGACGTACCGCCGAATTGCTCAACACGTGGGGCGTGAGGTCTCCACAGTACATCGATGTTGTCGCCAGTGGTCGGCGGAAGGTGCACGTGCCCGTCGACCTGGGACCGGACCGCAGCGACGCACGGATGCACGCCAAGACCGTAGGATCCTACGCAGTGCCGTAGGGGACCGCACCGCCACTTCCCAGCAAATTAGGGACACTGTTGCTCCTGGGGTATCGGCGAGGACCATTCGCAACCGTCTCCATGAAGCTGGGCTACGGTCCCGCACACCGTTAGGCCGTCTTCCGCTCACGCCCCAACATCGTGCAGCCCGCCTCCAGTGGTGTCCCGACAGGCGTGAATGGAGGGACGAATGGAGACGTGTCGTCTTCAGCGATGAGAGTCGCTTCTGCCTTGGTGCCAATGATGGTCGTATGCGTGTTTGGCGCCGTGCAGGTGAGCGCCACAATCAGGACTGCATACGACCGAGGCACACAGGGCCAACACCCGGCATCATGGTGTGGGGAGCGATCTCCTACACTGGCCGTACACCACTGGTGATCGTCGAGGGGACACTGAATAGTGCACGGTACATCCAAACCGTCATCGAACCCATCGTTCTACCATTCCTAGACCGGCAAGGGAACTTGCTGTTCCAACAGGACAATGCACGTCCGCATGTATCCCGTGCCACCCAACGTGCTCTAGAAGGTGTAAGTCAACTACCCTGGCCAGCAAGATCTCCGGATCTGTCCCCCATTGAACATGTTTGGGACTGGATGAAGCGTCGTCTCACGCGGTCTGCACGTCCAGCACGAACGCTGGTCCAACTGAGGCGCCAGGTGGAAATGGCATGGCAAGCCGTTCCACAGGACTACATTCAGCATCTCTACGATCGTCTCCATGGGAGAATAGCAGCCTGCATTGCTGCGAAAGGTGGATATACACTGTACTAGTGCCGACATTGTGCATGCTCTGTTGCCTGTGTCTATGTGCCTGTGGTTCTGTCAGTGTGATCATGTGATGTATCTGACCCCAGGAATGTGTCAATAAAGTTTCCCCTTCCTGGGACAATGAATTCACGGTGTTCTTATTTCAATTTCCAGGAGTGTAGTATCACCCGAAGATGCTGCTTCAACGAAGCGAAACCGGTCGTGTGAATAAATCATAAAATAACAGTGGTTTGCGGTTTTCTTCAAGTTCAATTTAGCATGAGTTTCATCGGGTGAGGGTGCCCATGTTAAATAGTTGTACGTAAAATAACGGATATGAGGCTGTATCTAGAATGTGAAAGTGCAATCTGTTTGTAGGCTTATCACTGTCCCAGCGCGCACACCACACTGAAATAAAAACACGCATGGCGTGGTTGCCGAGCTGTAATGGGTTGTGAGCAACAAATTTGTCAAACGCATCGTGCAGCTTCTGATGATATGTTAATGATGGACAGCTGATCTTACAGGCGAACATCGGGTATTATTTTTGTCTAAAGAGTATCACCTGAGGTGCCAAATCTAAACAAGCTATGTGTTTGGCTCCATCATATTTGCCTAGATTTGGGAGGGAGGAGGGGGCGTGCTGGTGTTTTCTGCTCGCTGAACAATTATAGGTGGGCCGATAGTCATCGGCGAACGCCTTTTATTCATCACCTGAAACAGCAGAGCAAGAATCAGACAAAGCAAATCCAAAAACATATAATTAGGAGAAAATTAAAACATCTCAAAAATGTTCCGAAGGCAGTTCAACACGCAGCAACACATAAAACGTGAAATCACGTAAAATTCGGTGAGTGAAGTATGTAAGTGTTACTTTATTGTTTTTAGTAAAACAGAAATTCAGATAAGTTTTCATATTTTAAAAAAATCCCGTGCCAGTAGTGCTAGTCATTATCACTGTCATCGTCAACAGCCACTTAACTGCAAGATAAAGGCCTCATCCAGATTTTTGTGCATTCGAGATGTACAGTTCTGCACAGCGTCTGTTTAAGGCTCCAGTGACACAACCCGCCGCTTGGGGCACCAAACCGGGAGATTTGCATACACTGCAGATCACAATTAGTATCGAAAACTGACATGGATGAAAGAGTTCGAGGGAAAATGGAGGCATGGGGGTGCCAAATGACTTGTCGCTTTGTAGAAAAAGTTCTCAGACCGGCCCTGGTTCTCCACGTACTTATTAGCACCCCGGACAAAAAAAGTATTGAAATAAATATACTGGTTTATGTGCACTGTAACCTGTAAGAGAAGACTGAAGTCATGGCCCGAAAAACACACAGAAAATATCACAGAACCACTTCCAGCCCGAAATACACTATCCACACATTGCGATTTAAACGTGTTATTGGCCGGTCGGTGCATTCGACATTATGTGTAATTTGAATGAAGTAGAATCTCGACCCGTCGCAGTATACTACGCGCCACTACCCAGGTAGCCTCAGTTTCTGCGTTGTTGGGCCTGTTAAAAAAGTGGTGCTCTGTGTGCCACTTTGAGCAATGACCTTCTGCGAGTTACCTTACTCCAAATGTTCACTGCACGCGTTCCCTATGCTGTGTTCGCTCGCAAACTGGTTGAGATAGACATTCAGTCACTAATAGTAGCAATTCCTGTCGGATTTGAAACCGATTTCCATTGAAGAGTCGTGACACACGTGTCCAGTGCCTGTCGGTTAAGATCTTTTTCCGACCATTGCTCTGATGCACATCTCAGCACGAAGCTTCTTTCTGCCATCCTCTCAAGTTTGCAGCCCCACCCATATAACTACACTTGTTCCATACAACCGACTGTCACATATAGTCCATTTCCGTGATTTGAATTACGTAACCGGTGGAGGGTCACAAGACTGTCTGGGGGCTACAACTCTTCAATGCAACCACTGAGCTTTTTAAGGACGACTAATGCGGTATTCTGTACGGTCATTTTTCTCCACCATATTTCCTGATGCCGTCTGCTGTTCCATCAGCGTTGTTTTTTTAGTCGTTTCTTATCATGAAGAAACTAGCAAATAATCCCACTTCTGTCGACTTGCTCGGCTATTTGATCAGTCAGACTCCACTTCAGTTTCATACTAATCACCTGACATTCTCAAATCCCACTTTTCTATCACTCATTTATTCACTCTCCGCCGCGCGGAATAGCCGCACGGTCTTGGGCGCCTTGCACAGTTCGCGCGACTTACCCCCCCCCCCCCCCCCCCCCTCAGACGTTCGAGTCCTCCCTCGGGCATGGGTATGTGTGTTGTCCTTAGCCTAAGTTTAAGGGGGGAGGAAGTCAAAAACTTTTAAAAAATTCGATTTTTTCAAAAATATGCCTATTTTGTAGTGCACATCTTCCCGAATAGTTTGATGTATAAAACATACATATTTGAGAGTTTATCAGGCACGTTATCTGGTCTTAAGTTTACCAAGATGCAGGGCCACACCCCTTTGCACAACATTGTTCTCTCATACGTAAGTGAAGAATATCATCACAGGAATTCTTTACCAACTGCCGTTCAGGGACCTAACAAATGAAACAAATGAAAACTTGTAGAAAAAAATGTCTTCATGGCGGTACCCAAAACGCAAATGAAGGTTTTAAGCAATGTGTATGGGAAAGTTTGCCAAAACGCATTTTTGTGGGATGAAATACACTTACTATTGGTGTTTATGATGCAGTTTCATATTTTAATGATAGTGTGCAAAGCAGGAAATATGTTTTAGAGGGAATGGAAATTAATCCCGGCGTGAACTGTATCAAAGCTTTGCATGCGATAGATAGAGAGAGTCCAGTAAAAGTAGATAAATCGTTTTTGGAGGTGATAAAATCAAGAAGAGTGCATCATAGGAATGTGAAAAGGAATCAAACTGATGTAGAAAATGGAAAAGAACCTCCTTATGGTGCTGGACAGTTCTAAAAGAATGCCAGATACAAGTAGAAACTTGAACGGCCATTTCCCGCAAAACACAAATTTCTATACTCATTTACATGTAACATCCAAAATAAATATCCTATTACTTTCAAACTTGGTATGCTTATTAAACACAAACTCCTTAATGAAAAACTCTAGAATTTTCCAAATCTATTAAAAACTGTGGTAAAAATTGAGATAATTAATTATAAAATTTGAGTTTTTTTCTAAACATGAAGTTTAAAATGTAACAGCTCATTCATTTTTTCATAAATTAAATAAATTCTAGAGTTTCATACACCTGTAAGTATGGTTTGGATGCTGTGCAAAATTCATCGGCAAATCTCTCTTACTTATGAAGAAAAGTGTACCTATCGCAACAAATGCAGTCAATAGTAATTGAAAAAAAAATGATGAAATTTAAAATGTAATATATATATATATATATATATATATATATATATATATATATATATATATATATATATATATATATTGTTCTGTTTTTGAACTTCCACTGTAATGACCGTGAATCCTGAATCCTTCCTGGTCATGCTGACAAAGATTTATGAATTTATTTGTAAAATTATAGACAGTGGAAATTGAAATGTCCTGTGGTGCCTCTCCTGCTTCAAGTCGGCCCGTTTGACGTCCTACCCCCCTGAAGTTAGATTAAGTAGTGTGTAAGTCTAGGGACCGATGACCTCAGCAGTTTGGTCCCATAGAAACTTGCCACAAATTTTCAGAAATTCCACTCTCCTGTCATTTTCTTTCAGTACTGATATGTTCATCTCCCTTGCCCGAACAGCGGAATTCAGTAGCTGGATGGATTGCTCATTTAAGTTAATTTCTCACTGAAGTAAATTATAACTTGCGCTGCACACTGTCTATAGACTTACCACTTCAGTCGTATTGGAAACAACTTCTGAATACGGGTTTTAGTTTCCCAGAGTAACATAAAGCAGCTTTTAGTCCGCTGTTTCATTTCTTTGAGCGTCCAAACTCTCGTCGTTTCAGTTGTCCTAAGTACATACACTCCTGGAAATTGAAATAAGAACACCGTGAATTCATTGTCCCAGGAAGGGGAAACTTTATTGACACATTCCTGGGGTCAGATACATCACATGATCACACTGACAGAACCACAGGCACATAGACACAGGCAACAGAGCATGCACAATGTCGGCACTAGTACAGTGTATATCCACCTTTCGCAGCAATGCAGGCTTCTATTCTCCCATGGAGACGATCGTACAGATGCTGGATGTAGTCCTGTGGAACGGCTTGCCATGCCATTTCCACCTGGCGCCTCAGTTGGACCAGCGTTCGTACTGGACGTCCAGACCGCGTGAGACGACGCTTCATCCAGTTCCAAACATGCTCAATGGGGGACAGATCCGGAGATCTTGCTGGCCAGGGTAGTTGACTTACACCTTCTAGAGCACGTTGGGTGGCACGGGATACATGCGGACGTGCATTGTCCTGTTGGAACAGCAAGTTCCCTTGCCGGTCTAGGAATGGTAGAACGATGGGTTCGATGACGGTTTGGATGTACCGTGCACTATTCAGTGTCCCCTCGACGATCACCAGTGGTGTACGGCCAGTGTAGGAGATCGCTCCCCACACCATGATGCCGGGTGTTGGCCCTGTGTGCCTCGGTCGTATGCAGTCCTGATTGTGGCGCTCACCTGCACGGCGCCAAACACGCATACGACCATCATTGGCACCAAGGCAGAAGCGACTCTCATCGCTGAAGACGACACGTCTCCATTCGTCCCTCCATTCACGCCTGTCGCGACACCACTGGAGGCGGGCTGCACGATGTTGGGGCGTGAGCGGAAGACGGCCTAACGGTGTGCGGGACCGTAGCCCAGCTTCATGGAGACGGTTGCGAATGGTCCTCGCCGATACCCCAGGGGCAACAGTGTCCCTAATTTGCTGGGAAGTGGCGGTGCGGTCCCCTACGGCACTGCGTAGGATCCTACGGTCTTGGCGTGCATCCGTGCGTCGCTGCGGTCCGGTCCCAGGTCGACGGGCACGTGCACCTTCCGCCGACCACTGGCGACAACATCGATGTACTGTGGAGACCTCACACCCCACGTGTTGAGCAATTCGGCGGTACGTCCACCCGGCCTCCCGCATGCCCACTATACGCCCTCGCTCAAAGTCCGTCAAGTGCACATACGGTTCACGTCCACGCTGTCGCGGCATGCTACCAGTGTTAAAGACTGCGATGGAGCTCCGTATGCCACGGCAAACTGGCTGACACTGACGGCGGCGGTGCACAAATGCTGCGCAGCTAGCGCCATTCGACGGCCAACACCGCGGTTCCTGGTGTGTCCGCTGTGCCGTGCGTGTGATCATTGCTTGTACAGCCCTCTCGCAGTGTCCGGAGCAAGTATGGTGGGTCTGACACACCGGTGTCAATGTGTTCTTTTTTCCATTTCCAGGAGTGTAAATTCATAAGAAGGTTCTGTTAAGTTACTGGTAGTCTTTCATAGTCTTGATGTAAACTCATTGAATCAGAAGTCTTACTGGAGATGTTGCTTAATATATTGATGTTGTAAGATACGACTCTTTGTTTCGTAACTGTTGTTTAAGAGGACAACTCATTCGTCCACATTTCCTCTTTGGAAATGGATCTAGTTCTTGCCTCTACAGCTTACCACTCGTTACACTGGGCTATTTGTTTCTGCGCTCAATATCGCAACAAAAAACATTGCAATACACAATATTAACGCAGCCAATATATCTAATTCAAATATGATGAAACTTTATATACTGTGGTTAAAATCTGCTTTACAATACAACCTTCCATTCTTCTAGTGATAATTACATAAAAGTAATAGAATTTACTGATTTTTCTGCATCAATTCCACGTCTACAGCTAAATGTGTAATCCGCAAGCTATCTTACGTTGTGTGGTGGAGGGTATTTTGTGTAACACTGTCACTTTCCCCGTTTCCAGTTCCAGCTGCGAATTGTGCGATCGAAGAACTATTGTTGGTAAGCTTCCGTGTCAGTTGAATCTCTTTAATTTTACTTTCATGGTCTTTTCGAGAGATATACGTAGCAAGAAGCAATTTATTGGTAGACCCTTCTACGAACGTAATCTCTCTCGGAATTTTAACAGTAAACCACACCGCATTGCACAGCGCCTTCCCTGTAGCGTGTGCTCCTAGAGTTGGCTGAGCATTACTACGACTCTTTCGAGCTTACAAATTGAACCTGTTACGAAACGGCCTGCTCTTCTTTGGATTTTTTCTATTTCCTCTATCAGTCCTGTCCGGCATGTGTCCCAGAGTAACGAACAAGACTGAAGTTCGAACGACGGTTTTGTAAGCTACCTCCTTGGACGATGGAGTGCACTTCCCCGGGATTCTTCCAAAGAATTTCCACCTATCATCTGTCTTACCTGCCATTAGTTTTATGTCGTCATTCGAGTTTAAATCGCGCCATACGTATAATCCCAGGTGTTTAACGGTTTTGACTGCTTCTAGTGATTGTTTCGCCGTCATTTAATTTTACAATAATGGTCTTATCCGCAGCGTGTTACATTTGTTTATGTTGAGGGTCAACTACCAATCCGTACACCAACCGCCGATCCTCTGCTGGTCCTCCTGCGTTTCGCTACACTTTTTCCAGCGATACAACTTCTGTATTTACCACAGCATCATCTACGAACACCTTCATGGAGATTCCAGCCTTAGCTACTAGATCATTTGTGTATGTTGCGAATAGTAGTGACCCTATAACAATCCCTTGGCGTACGTCCGAAGTTATTTTTAAGTCTGAAGAATTATGTCCGTTAAGACGAAATGCTGTATTCTGTTTGATAGGTACACTTCAGACCAATTACAAAGTTGGTCTGATAATCCTTTCTATCGAATTTAGTTCATTAGGCGACTTTATGGAACTGTATTAAACATCTTCTGGGAGACAAAAACACGTCCTCAACCTGGGCATCTGTATCTGCTGCCTTCTGGATCTCGTGGACGAACGGAGCAAACTGGGTTTCGCACGAACGCTGTTTAGGGAATAAATATTGATTCCTGCAGACGAAATTTTTCTGGCTGCAGTAATGATATAATACACGAGCGTAAAAAATTTTACAACAGGTTAGTGTCAGCGATACAAAACAATAATTGTGTGTCTGTTCGACGTCCTTTCTTGAAAACGAGAATGATCTGCGCATTTTTCCAGTCACTGGGAAAGCTGCTGATAGAAGAGAATCGAGTTCTTGCGCATAGTCCATGTGCAGGCGTATAGGTATCTCATCACATCCAGTGGACTTTCGTCTGTTGAGCGATTTAGTTGTTTTCCATCTTACGGTCACTTATTCCGGTACCTGTCGTTTGAACATATGCACAACGATTGGAAAGAGGAACCGGAGTACGATCTCTGTCAGCTTCGATGCCATTATGGTCATAAAGTTTCTCGACAGGTGACTTTGATGTATTTACTGGTTAAACTTCAGGTCAAAATTTCTTTGTATATTGTGTCAGTTTGGCAGACAGAATTTTACTCTCGAATTCACTGCACTCTTCGTGCATAACTCTCCTTATGTTAACTAGGTACACTATTGCCCAAAATTAAAGCAACAAACCGCTATTTCACCATCCTGTGTCTAATTCACTATATAACCACACAACTTGTCAACCAGATTTATGTACGATCCAGTTCTGCACGGAAGATGACATTCCGCTCAGCGGGAAACCATGCCGACGATGACGTCAGGACACCTATGAGACGAGGTAGTGTTTGCCGGGTAGCCCCCACATCCATATTCGCTGTTTACAATCACAGACCGTGCAATATGACACAGAGAAGATGCCTATCAGGCTCTCTTCGGTAGAGGGCGAGAAAAAGGAAGAAAGAACAACAGTCGCAAATTGATGTGGTTGGTTGGTAGGTTTAAGAAGGTGGAGGAAAGGGAACTGATGTGGCCTGATGGCTTAGTGTGAATCGTTCTGTTGTTCCTCGGATGTGGTGAGAGTTTATAGAGACCAAAACTGTATCCAAAAGACCAGGACAGGGCCGACCACTTGCGACTTCAGAAGAGAGGACCGTTATCTGGCTGTAAGGGAACGCCAGTATCGCCTTAGTACTGCACGCTAACTAGCATGTGAGCTCGCAGCATCCACTGGACGTGTTGTATCGAGCAAACGGTGTACAGTAGGATTAGGCAGAGTGGTCTTTACTGTCGGAGACCTGCTGTATGTCTACCTCCTGTGCATCTTCACAGAAGGGAATGTCTAGAGTGGAGTCGTCAACATGACACCTAGGTCGTCTAACAGTGGGCCAATGTCGGTTTCACAGATGAGTCCCGATTTAGTCTGGAAACTGATTCTCAATGGATTGGGATCTGGAGGGAACGCTGAACCGATTTCGGGACTCAAACATTGTGGAAAGAGACCGATATCGAGGAGGATCCCTAATGGTGTGGGTAGGGATTACGTTGACCACTCGAACCTCTCTTCAAGAAATTGTACGGGCGAATCGGAAACGTTTAACTGCTGTCAGGTATCAAAAAAATGGTTCAAATGGCTCTGAGCACTATGGGACTCAACTGCTGAGGTCATTAGTCTCCTAGAACTTAGAACTAGTTAAACCTAACTAACCTAAGGACATCACAAACATCCATGCCCGAGGCAGGATTCGAACCTGCGACCGTAGTGGTCTTGCGGTTCCAGACTGCAGCGCCTTTAACCGCACGGCCACTTCGGCCGGCGTCTGTCAGGTATCGTTACGAGATCTTGGGATCTTATTAGCGGTTGTTAGGAGGTGCTGTGGGCCCAGACGTCGTACTGTTGGACGATAATGTTCGACCTCATAGAGCACAGGTGATTGATGTTTTCTTTGAAGCGGATGATATTGCAGTCATGGCGTTTCTTGCTTGCTCTCCCTATTAGAATCCTATAGACCACGTCTGGGATGCACCTAGGTGACGGCTTGCATCACATCGGCATCCACCAACCACCCTCCAATGCTTGCGAGCAGCTCTGCAGGAAGAATGGGTGTTATTGCTTCAATATAAGACAGATGACATCATTCACAGCCTGCCCCATCGTTGTCAGGCCTGTATTGCTGCCATATGTGGTCACACTCCATACTGAGCAAATTAACTAGTTGTCGGAATGTGTGTGCAAATCCGTTAAGTTGCAAAAAAACCAAGAACATTTTTGTCTACCGTTATGCATGTTGCAGTTGTTAACGTTCTGTATGCTTTACATTGTTTCTACTTTACTATCACCTGTTTATACTGTATTGTGGCAACATAAACCCAACCTTGAAAAATTTCCGTTTGTTGCTTTAATTTTGATCGCCAGTGCATTGCACTGTGTTATAAAGTAAATCGTCTATTGAGGGTGATGCTATCAATGAAGTAAATGGAAGTGTAACGAATGAATTAAGAGAAGTGGGAGATTCTTCGCAGAGACCTCCTGACTTCTTTGTCGCACCATAGACGAATGATTCGACTAAAAGGACGTAAAGGGCGCTTGGCCTGAACCGGTAAACGTCGGATATAGCTCACAGGCTCTTTTTTTAAAAAATATTACATTTATCCATATGCTGTTATACAACACTTTACGTAAATACGTTGATAAGTTTTCATACATCCCCCTACCCACCCAACCAACCACACACTCACCGTTAAGGAATGACCTCGTCAGGTAGAAATAAATTAACCCTCTGCTACGAGCAATCTTAAACAAAATACTTTATCAATGTAGTTCAAGAAAAGCTGACTGTGAGCAACATATGTCCGGACTTGAACATAAAAGCCTCAGGTTTAGTCACTTAAGTTTGATTTAACATACTTTTTTCCTCTCAGTGATAGCGTCTAATGTTGCTTTAGTTTCCTAGCTACAAAAGTAAGGCTAAAAAATAAGGTCCCCCTCATCTAAAATTTTCAAATGTGGAAGTGTCACTATAATTCTAACGGACGCTAGAGATAAGGGGGTGATAGCACCCGCAGCAGCTCCATACCTCGAGTAGCAACGCCAGGACCAGGCTTCCGATCCCTTCAAAGCGTCTACTGCTGGGCATAGGCGTCTGAGAGAGTGCAGGCTGAAGCTGACTCTACAATCAGAATTTCTGAGATTGTTCAGGTATATTTTCTGAGTATTTTACTATGAGTGGCCTGTGGTCTCCAGTGGCTCGTTACAAGGCAATAACGTAATTACGATTTGTTCAGTTTGTTACCACAAATACCGCTGTTTCTGTAAAAGTACCTTCATAATAGTGAGAAAACTGTAATATGCAATTTCATCATAGTCCCATGAACCCGTACAGGAGATGCATGTCGGCCAATTCTTCATCAATAAACAGGTCCATCAACGTACATGTTTGTTTGAAAACAAGACACACAGCACATAATGTCGACATTCGCACAGTTGGGCAGACATTTGCAGTGCAGTACAGATATAAAACCAGCTCCGTAGCAGAAGTCGCTAACGTATGCCTTTGGGGTATTACTTGACTCGGAAGTAAGCCGTTTCGTGCCGGCCTGAGTGGCCGAGCGGTTCTAGGCGCTACAGTCTGGAACCGCGCGACCGCTACGGTCGCAGGTTCGAATCCTGCCTCGGGCATGGATGTGTGTGATGTCCTTAGGTTAGTTAGGTTTAAGTAGTTCTAAGTTCTAGGGGACTGATGACCTCAGAAGTTAAGTCCCATAGTGCTCAGAGCCATTTTTGAAGCCGTTTCGAATGGTGAAGGTAAAATTTCGCTGCAAGTATTTGGCTGGCAAATGGTAGAGCGGTGGTGAAGTAAAGTTCTTGACCACCAGTCTTTGCACCAATGACCAGCATTAAATTCCAAACCTCTCGGCAGTGTCTCATGAGACACTGTTGATGGTGATCCGTCTGTCGGATGGGGTCATTAAGCTCGGCAGCCCCCTGGGTGCTATTCGAAAAGAGCAGGCTATGTGTCGGCACTGGGCTTCAACCTCTCGGTTCCCTTGATCCATAACAACAGAAACTCAACGTTACCCTGTGAACATTGTCTCAGCAGATCATCAGTAGGGAAGCCGAGTGAAACCTACTGTACTTCGACGTGAACCAGGCTGCAATTAAAGTCACTAATCTACGTTTCGGGAGAAAGTTTTCATATGAAATGAAAGGTTGGAAATTTTGTCCTCAATTAATATATTCTGAAACTTAGGAGAACAAGTATCACTACCAGGCCCGTGCTAGTCTTAACACAGTCACTCACAATCCCTTTCACTCACGTTAGCAAGTTTATGGCGCTGCAATTCCCGAAAAAGTAATAGCTACAAAATACTGATTGTTTTTGATTGATAATGCTCGCCAAATATTACGTCTGTCGGTACCAAATGCAGCTACAGTTTTTAGCCACCGACCCGCTCAATACGCCACGCGGAATATATGTCTTTTCTCGTCACAAAATTCACTTAAAAATTCCGAAATTTCTACACACACATCGGAATAATTATGCCGTCACTTTCCAACACTTTTGATGTATGGAACACTGCTAGATCCGGCAACTTATCGTTTCCATCGGAACTACTACTACTACACATGTTTAATCTGTTGCATGGCTAGGCTTCCACTCCTCTCTAGAATACTCTACCAGCAGAGAAAGGCACGCGAAGAATATTGCTTTACCATTGGTCAGTTTACTTAACAGCCAATAGCAAAACAACACTCTTCCGCGTCAGTCCGCGCTTTTCACCCATAACTAATCGCAAAATAGTAAACCTAACGACTGCACTTTTTACCGACGTAATTACCTAATACGCTGAAGTTTTGTTTATGCATAAAGTTATTTACTATAGTCATTTATACCTGAATAAACTTTCCCTTTACCATAAACTTACTTTACAAATCTATTCTACAAAAATCCCCTTTGTCCATATCCATACTTCTTCGAAATGTTCCCACACTAAATCCTACTACATAACTCATTTAACAGATATCTTCATATTAACCTTAAACCACACTCACGCATCATTCATACTGCTAAAACACATTTATAACATTTTACATACAAAAAAAGACATAATAACAATTTATGAAAATGCTAGAGCAGTTTATGAAAAACATTCTATTACTTTAGTGCACTCTAGTGGGCACCATCGAAACTAAATCAGTCCCCTATCCAATATTGTCCTCTACCGGCTGATACATAAACTACGTGCGCGTCCAGTCTCGCGTCATCATCTGTCACTATCCTGCTCTGAGACACATCTCCCACTTAACCGCCTCCTAGGCAGGATCGGTATACGGCGCTACGCCTCAGCTTGACTATAAGAAGTTCATGATGTTAGTATATAACGGAACACAAATGGAGACTAAGTCTTCGTATTTTATAATGATACATCCCAACAAATAAATTTTAACATGGAGATGGTCTTTGCGTAATACTTCTGCACACACAGTACTATACAAAGTGTCTCTCCTAATAGTCGTCAGGCGCGTTTCCCCTGGTTCAAAAATGGCCTTAAGCACTATGGGGATTAACATCTGACGTCATCAGACCCCTAGAACGTAGAACTACTTAAACCTAACTAACCTAAGGACATCACACACATCCATGACCGAGGCAGGATTCGAACCTGCGACCATAGCGGTCGCGCGGTTCCAGACTGATACGGAATTTTGTTTTTGCATTGTGTAGCTGGAGTTAGCCCAAGCAAATAGGGCTCATCACGTCTTTCAAGCGATGCGAAGTCTAGACGGAAAACGTCGGTTCGTTTCCCGTTAGAAACAAAATGATTTTTAAAGCGTAATTTTTCGTGCCCGTTCGATAGAACGTTCCCAGGTTAGTCTACTGCAATATGTATTTTATCAGTACATATTTCGATGAACAATAAAAGACGAAGGATAACCAATACTTGAACAGCGACTCAGTAGCGGTGTATGCTTGACAGTAGTGGTAACTACGGGCCTGGGAAGGGCTGTCGATGCTGGAGTACTCTTTATCATTGGCGTTCTCCAGTCCCTGTTAATACATATCGACGAAGTGAATATTATACTAGGCTAATCTGGGACCGCTCTATCGAGTGGGCAATTAAATAAAATTCCGCTTAAAAATAATTTTGCTTTTAACCGGAAACAAACCGGCGCTTTCCTTCAACACTAGGCTTCGCACGAAGGATGTGATAGCAGTTGAACGGAACGAGTCGCGCACGCCCATGAGATGTCGATACTGGAAGACGAACAACAAAACAGTCCCCTTCTCACATCATCTAACACCGCAGTGGGCCGACTCAGGTACACAGTGCAAAAACGAAATTGAAACTATGTACTGAAACACCAGAGAAAATGCACCTGATGAATCTTAGAGAGGCACCACGTACGTGCTTTCCAAATGAACTGAACATTGCCTCTTTCATAAATATTTTATTGTATACCCGAACAGGATGGCGATTCAAATGTCTTTCCGACCATCGAGATTTAAGCTTCCTGTCATTTCCATAAATCACCCAAAGCAAATTACAGGACGATTGCTTCGGGAGGACACAGCCCGCTTCCCTTCCTGTAGTTCCTCAATCCAAGCTTGTGTTATATCTCCAATGACTTCGCCGTCGACACAACGATAACCGCTAATCTAGCGTCTTTTAATTTTTTTCTGTGTGTTTGAGACCTAATGTATTTTGTTTTATGTAACCTATTTATGAGTATGTTAGAAAATGAGCTACACTATGTGATCAAAAGTATCCGGACACCCCCAAAAACATACGTTTCTCATATTATGTGCATCGTACTGCCACCTACTGCCAAGTACTCCATGTCAGCGAACTCAGTAGTCTTTAGACACCGACAGACAGCAGAATGGGGCGCTCCGCGAAACTCACGGACTTCGAACGTGGTCAGGTGATTGGGTGTCACTTGTGTCATACGTCTGTACGCGAGATTTTCATACTCCCAAACATCCCTAGGTCCACTGTTTCCGACGTGATAGTGAATTGGAAAAGTGAAAGGACACGTACAGCACAAAAGCGTACAGGCTGACCTCGTCTGTCGACTGACAAAAACCGCCGACAGTTGAAGAGGGTCGTAATGTGTAATAGGCAGACATCTATCCAGACCATCACACAGGAATTCCAAACTGCATCAGGATCCACTGCAAGTACTATGACAGTTAGGAGGGAGGTGAGAAAACTTGGATTTCATAGTCGAGCGGCTGCTCATAAGCCACACATCAAGCCGGTAAATGCCAAACGTCGCCTCGCATGGTGTATGGAGCGTACACATTGGACGATTGAACAGTGGAAAAAAAGTTGTGTGGAGTGACGAATTACTGTACACAATGTGGCGATCCTATGTCAGAGTGTGGATATGGCGAATGCCCGGTGAACGTCATCTCCAGAGTGTGTAGTGCCAACAGTAAAATTCGGAGGCGGTGGTGTTATAGTGTGGTCGTGTATTTCATGGAGGAGACTTGCACCCCTTGTTGTTTTGCGTGGCATTATCACAGCACAGGCCTACATTGATGTTTTAAGCACCTTCTTGCTTCCCACTCTTCAAGAGCAATTCGGATATGGCGATTGCATCTTTCAACACCATCGAGCACCTGTTCATAATGCACGGCCTATGGCGGAGTGGTTACACGACAATAACATCCCTGTAATGGACCGGCCTGCACTGAGTCCTGACCTGAATGCTATAGAAAAACTTTGTCATGTTTTGGAGGAGGAGGAGATTAGTATTTAATGTCCCGTCGACAACGACATCATTAGAGACGGAGCACAAGCTGGGATTAGGGAAGGATTGGGAAGGAAATCGGACGTGCTCTTTTAAAAGAACCATCTCAGCATTTGCCTGAAACGATTTAGGGAAATCACGGAAAACCTAAATCAGGATGACCGGAGACGGGTTTGAAACGTCGTCCTCCCGAATGCGAGTCCAATGTGCTAACCACTGTGCCAACTCGCTCGGTAGGATGTTTTGGATCGCCGACTTCGTGCTAAGCCTCACAAACCGGCGTATATACCTCTCCTCAGTGCAGCACTCCGTGAAGAATGGGCAGCCATTCCCCAAGAAACCTTCCAGTACCTGATTGAACGTATGCCTGCGAGTGTGGAAGCTGTCATCAAGGGTGGGCCAACACCATACTGAATTCCAGCATTACCGATGTAGGGCGCCCCGAACATGTAAGTCATTTTACGCCAGGTGCCCGGATACTTTTGATCACATAGTTTACCTTGATGGGTCTCAGTGGAAAATGTCACCATTACTTAATCATAAGTATATATTTTTGATCTGATTGTACACACAGTTTACTATGTTAGATGAGTGAGTAAATATTACTGTTTTCCACACACAAAGTTCCATCTGGAAAAGATATTTTTCTATTGCTGAGCATGAACACGTTATATTAGCGTAAAATATCCACAACTTTGGTCTGTGACTGTTTTTTATTTTGTATTATTGCTCTTTAGTTGACCTGAGAACTTAGAGTAAATCTACATCTACATCCATTCTCTGCAAATTACACTTAATTGCCTGGCGAAGGGTTTACCGAATCACCTTCACAATAATGCTCTATTATTCCCCTCTCGAACAGCGCCACGAGAAAACGAACACCTGTATGTTTCCATGCGATCTCTGATCTCCCTTATTTTATTATAATGATAGTTTCTGCCTGTGTAGCAAAATATTTTCGCATTCGGAGGACAAAGTTGGTGATTGAAATTTCGTCAGAAGATTCCGCTGCAACGAAAAAAATGGCTCTGAGCACTATGGGACTCAACTGCTGAGGTCATTAGTCCCCTAGAACTTAGAACTAGTTAAACCTATCTAACCTAAGGACATCACAAACATCCATGCCCGAGGCAGGATTCGAACCTGCGACCGTAGCGGTCTCGCGGTTTCAGACTGCAGCGCCTTTAACCGCACGGCCACTTCGGCCGGCCTGCTACGAAAAACGCCTTTGTTTTAATGATGCCCTCCCAAAATTCAGTATCAGTTCCGTGACACATTCTGCCCTATTTCGCGATAATACAAAACGTGCTACCTTCTCGATTTACTCTCTCAGTTCTATCTGGTAAGGATCCCACACCGCGCAGCAGTATTCTAAAAGAGGACAGACAAGCGTAATGTAGGCAGTGTCCTACTAATAAATCGCAGTCTATAGTTAGCCTTCCCCACATCCTTTTCTGTGTGTTCCTTCCAATTAAAGTCATTCGTAATAGTAATTCCTAGGTATTTAGTTGAATTTACGGTCATTACATTTGACTGATTTATCGTGTAATCGAAGTTTAACGGATTCCTTTTAGCACTTATGTGTATGACCTAACACTTTTCGTTATTTAGGGTCTTTTGCCAATTTCTGAACCATCTTTTCAAAATCGTTTTACTATTTGTTTTGATCTTCTGATGACTATACATGTCGATAAACGACAGCGTCACCTGCAAACAGCCGTGCGGTTCTAGGTGCTACAGTCTGGAACCGCGTGACCGCTACGGTCGCAGATTCGAATCCTGCCTCGGGCATGGATGTGTGTGATGTTCTTAGGTTAGTTAGGTTCAAGTAGTTCTAAGTTCTAGGGGACTGATGACGTTAGAAGTTAAGTCCCATAGTGCTTAGAGCCATTTGAACCAATCTGCAAACAACCTAAGACGGTTGCTAAAGATTGCCTCCTAAATCGTTTATATAGATAAAGAACAGCAAAGAGCCTATAACATTACCTTGTAGAACACCCGAAATCTCTTCTGTTTTACTCGCTGACTTTCTGTCAATTACTACGAACTGTGACCTCTCTGACAGGAAATCACGAATGCAGTCACGTAACTGAGACGATATTCCATAAGCACCCAATTTTACCACAAGCCGCTTGTGTGGTGCAGTTTCAAAAGCCTTCTGGAAACCTATAAATACAGAATCAATTTGAAATCCCCTGTCAACAGCAATCAACACTTCCTGTGTGTAAGGAGCTAGCTAGCTGTGTTTCACAAGATCAGTGTTTTCTAAATCCATGTTGATTGTGTGGCAATAGACCGTTCCCTTCGGGTTAATTCGTAATGTTCGAACACAATGTTTGTTCCAAAATGCTGTTGCATATCGACCTTACTGATATGGTCTTGTAATTTGGTGGGTCACTCCTGTAATCTTTCTTGAATATTGGTGCGACTTGTACAACTTTCCAGCCTTTCGGTACGAATCTAACGTCGAGCGAGCGGTTGTATATGATTCTTAAGTAGGGAGCTATTGCATACTCTGAAAGGAACCTAATTGGTATACAGTCTGGACCGGATGGTTCAAATGGCTCGGAGCACTATGGGACTCAACTGCTGAGGTCATTAGTCCCCTAGAACTTAGAACTAGTTAAACCTAACTAACCTATGGACATCACAAACACCCATGCCCGAGGCAGGATTCGAACCTGCGACCGTAGCGGTCTTGCGGTTCCAGACTGCAGCGCCTTTAACCGCACGGCCACTTCGGCCGGCCTGGACCGGATGATTTGCTTTTATTAAGTGATTTAAGTTGCTTGACTACTCCGAGGATCTCTGCTTCTAAATTACTCATGTTGTCAGCTATTCTTGATTCGAATTCTGGAATATTTACTTCGTCTTTTTTGGTGAAGGCATTTCGGAACGCTGTGTTTAGTAACTCTGCTTTGGCGGACTGTCTTCGATAATAACTCCATTGCTATCGCGCAGAGAAGGCATTGATTGTGTCTTGCCGCTATCATACTTCACATACGACCAGAATCTCTTTGGATCTTCGGCCAGGTTTCGAAATAAAGTTGCGTCGTGGAAACTACAATAAGGATCTCGCATTGATGTCCGCCCTAAGTTTCTAGCTTCTGCAAAAGATCGCCAATGTTGGAGATTAGTACTAGAGAAGTGTATGGTACATATCAATAACTTCTTACTATTGTTCATCACAGTGTGAAAGAAACCAGAGCCAACGTACGGCGTACCAGCTATACCTCATTGATATTCTGTTTATGGATTTGGTCTTCTCCCTTAACCTAAGTGCATGTAGTATGGATTGCTGGATAGTGATATATCGCCTATCCTTTTTTATCTGTGATGTAAAGCTAATGATTAAGCCGTGAATAACATAATTAACTGTTTAATTTACACGATGCATAAATTGCTTGTAAGGAAGCCAATAATTCTCGATTTTCCGGCCTGAATGCTTAGGTTTGTCCACTGTTCTCCTATTTTATCTATTTCACTTTGTTTTATGATTATATGAGCCCTAATCAGTTTTATTGTCATTGCTTTCAAATTATATTAATGTAAGAAGTGGCATGACTATGAGGAAAGGAGATCAACTTCGTTAAGAGGAACACAAAAGGTGTGATGTCAGGCAGACGTCAAAAACTGGCAAGCGTTCGGTATGAAATCAGACTTGCTGAGGAGACAACACTGCTAGCCGGCCGAAGTGGCCGTGCGGTTAAAGGCGCTGCAGTCTGGAACCGCAAGACCGCTACGGTCGCAGGTTCGAATCCTGCCTCGGGCATGGATGTTTGTGACGTCCTTAGGTTAGTTAGGTTTAACTAGTTCTAAGTTCTAGGGGATTAATGACCACAGAAGTTAAGTCCCATAGTGCTCAGAGCCATTTGAACCATTTGAACAACACTGCTGGAGTGGCTAGACGAGGACAATGCACTCAGGCACCAAGGTGACTAGCAGAAGCTGGCATACTGCCAGAATGTTCGAGTACCTCCAAGAAGTTTTTCGAAGAACCTATAAGAAGATCTTCGGAAGAGTCAGCGGAGAACATCTCGCACAAAATTCACTGAAAAACCAGTATATAAACGGCGAGTGCACAGGGCTCAGTACCATGACATAGATGGAGCAATTACCAAGAAGCACCTAAACGCAGTACAACGTCGAGTCATCAGGAGAAGTCACCATAGAGTGACATTTTTTGATGATGCAGTGAAAACTACGAGAAGTATGTACACATTAGAGGGAGAACAACTGAGTTTCCAATAAGTAACCAGCAACAGATATTATCTTCATTTCTCTGCCTATTAGAAAACAACAAGCTCTGTAGAATCTATCTCTAGTAGTAGCAATGACAAATAGTTGATATTTTCTATGTATCAAAATGTAAAAAGGAACAAGTCCTGTCTCGCACTTGTCTCCCATTGCGGTTGAAGTATTTTATTATATATTGTCGGAGTGTGTTGCAAACAGAGCGCTCGTCTTCGATAGCAAAAAGTAGAACTCAGGAACTGGGGGTTGTTGAAAAGAACTAACATATAGGGTAGTAGGGTGTGTTAATTGAATTGCACAGATATAAAGCCAATGTAAGACACCTCTCCGAAAAAAGTTGAACTGTTAGGAAATAAATTGTTCTTACATTGAATCCTTAAATGTTTACGCACTTACTCACTTCCCACGAAATCAATAACTCCTGTCCGTTTCGAGATCCCTTGTGGTAAACGTACTGGGAGACTTTCTCCCTCTCACTCCGTTCTAGATAATTTTTATCATGTCCCGATAGTACCACACAGGCCACATCTTTGTCCAAAGCTGGTGATAATACCTGTACTAGGACGCGACCTATTAAACATCATCTCTTTTCGCGATCAAGACTGATTATTTTATTACAGTCGAATTTATATCGCTGTTTTCCCACATATACTCTCTAAAATCATTAACTAGGTGAACAATTTTGTCACTTGCTTTTGCTCCCTCGATTAGCTACATAAATTCTTCTATATCTGATAATCTGTTATCTCCACGTTTCGAGTTATCAATTTTGCAAAGAACTTCTCAGATTCGTCAAAAAACAATTTGGGCAGTGTGTGGTTTGTCTTAAGCCACAGATATTTTTACACTAAAAATTTATGACGCATAGTTATTGAAGGGAGCAGGGATAAAATATAGGCAGCTAAAGGCAATTAACAATTTGTACAGAAACCAGACGTTAGTTATAAGAGTCGAGAGACATGAAAAGAAAGCAGTGGTTGAGAAGGGAGTGATACAGGGTTGTAGCGTATCCCAGATGTTATTCAAACTGTACACTGAGGAAGCGAGAAACAAAGAAAAATTTGGTGTAGGAATTAAAGTTCAGGGAGAACACTGAGATTTCCCATTCACATTGTAGTTCTCTCAGAGATAGCAAAGGACAGAAAACGAAAAAAAGGATAATTGAATAGAGTATAGTTATATCACGTGATGCTGAGAGAATTAGATTAAGAAACGAGACACTTAAAGTAGTAGATGAGTTTAGATATTCGGGCAGCAAAATAACTGAAGATGGCCAAAGCAGAGAGGATATGCACACATCAAAAAAAGTTTTGCATCACTCCGGTTCCCAGAACTCCTGAAGAGAGACGTTGGCTGTGGATATTGTATCACAGACACAGTCCCTTTGCTCACAGATATCATTAAACCCGCCCAAAGATGTAAACAACCATGTATGAGCAGCACCTATTAGACGGAGGGGGTCCGACAGCCGATCAGTTCCAGTCATTCCACCAGGAAGGAGGTACACGGCTCGTCTTGTCTGTAGTTCAACCATGCCTAGACGGTCAATACCGCGGTTCAATCGCGTCCGCATTGTTACTTTGGGCCAGGAAGGGCTCTCAACAAGGGAAGTGTCCAGGCTTCTCTGAGTGAACCAAAGCGATGTTGATCGGACATGGAGGAGATACAGAGAGACAGGAACTGTCGATGACATGCCTGGCTGAGGCTGCCCAAGACCTGTTACTGCAGTGGATGACCGCTACCTACGGATTATGGCTCGGAGGAACCCTGACAGCAGTGCCACCATGTTGAATAATACTTTTCGTGCAGCCACAGGACGTCGTGTTACGACTCAAACTGTACGTAAGAGGCTGCATGATGTGCAAGTCCTGACGTCCATGGTGAGGTCCATCTTCGCAACCACGACACCATGCAGCTCGGCACAGATGGGTCCAACAACATGCCGAATGGACCGCTCAGGATCGGCATCAAGTTCTCCTCACCGATGAGTGTCGGATATGCCTTCAACCATACAATCGTCGGAGTCGTGTTTAGAGGCAACGCGGTCAGGCTGAACGCCATAGACACACTGTCCAGCGAGTGCACCGACGTACGCCACTGGTGGTCATGGAAGGCGGCGTAACGGCTGTACAATACGTAAATGCCATCCTCCGACCGATAGTGCAACCATATCGGCAACATATTCGCGCCACTATCGTGCACATCTTGTGAATGACTTACTTCAGGATAACGACATTGCTCGAGTAGAGTGGCCAGCATGTTCTCCAGGCATGAACCCTATCGAATATGCCTGGGATAGACTGAAAATGGCTGTTTATGGACGACGTGGCCCACCAACCACTCTGAGGGATCTACACCGAATCGCCGTTGAGGAGTGGGACAATCTCGACCAACAGTGCTTGATGAACTTGTGGATAGTATGATACGACGAATACATTCATGCATCAATGCAAGAGGACGTGCTACTGAGCATTAGAGGTACTGGTGTCTACAGCAATCTGGTCCACCACCTCTGAAGGTCTCGCTGTATGGTGGTACAACATGCAATGTTTGGTTTTCATGAGCAATGAAACAGGTGGAAATGATGTTGATGTTGATCTCTATTCCAGTTTTCTGTACAGGTTCCGGAACTCTCGGAGCCGCGGTGATGCAAAAAATGTAGACTGGCAATGGCAAGGAAAGCCTTTGTGTAGAAGAGAAATTTCTTAACATCCAGTGTAGATGTCAGTGTTAGTGTTTTCTGAAAGTTTTCGTATGGAATGTAGCCATGTAAGGAAGTGAAATATGAACGATAAACAGTTTAGACAAAAATGGAATAGAAGCCTTTAAAACGTGGTGCAACAAAAAAATGTTGAAGACTGGGTGAATAGATCGAGTAACTATTGAGGAGGTAATGAACAGAGTTGGGGAGAAAAGAAATTTGTGGGACAACTTGACCAAAGGAAGGGATCGGTTGATAGAACACGTCCTGAGGCATCAAGGTATCACCATTTTAGTAATGGTGGGAAGCGAGGGTGGGGTGGGGGGTAAACATAGTAGTGATAGATTACGACCGATTGAGAGGGATGTAGGTTGTAATATTTAAACGAAGATGAAGAGCCTTGTACATGGAAGATTAGCACGGAGAGCTGCATCAAACCAGCCTTCTTACTGAGCATCACAACAACAATTATTGATTTCCATTGAGAAAGAGATTTTTACGTAGCTCATGGTTGTGGGACAGATATTCCCGAATAACACTTAAAGTGCAGTCAGTGTGAATTTCTAAATGTTCTTGTCAATTCGCCTCGAGAAGTAGCTTGACTCTCCGATGCAATGAAGCACAATAAATTTTGGACACTGAAACTTGAGCATTTTACGCACTCTGGTAAAGATCGATGTTTTAATTCGCTTCAAGGTAAGGGATAGTGTGCTGTAAGTGAATATGTCAATATGTAATTTCACTAACAGTGTTACTCCTCTACAAGCCAGTTGTTATATTAAAGTCGACGACATGAAATCTTACTTATAATTTGTTCTATGAAACATGTGGCTCATAATCTGTTCTATGAAACATGTGGCTCATCACATCATGGGACGATTTCTTAGCAAATCACTTTTGATGTAGAATAATATTTCTAAAAAAAGCACTGGTTTGATTGAAGAGCATGACTCCCGAATACAAACACTACTCGGAATTGTATAATGTCAAACTCTGTGAGAACAAACTGAGGTTTGTTACCGAATAGCATACAGACATAATAGTGGACTGAGCAAATCAGACCTCTGTACAAAGTTAGTAAGACTGGAGGATCAACTCGCCATCTAACATGGGTCGTAGCTCAGAGCACGCCAATGATTTTTCATGTAGTAAAAATGGTAGTCGACAACCCAAATAAAGGCCTAGAAATATCGTTGATGACTGAACAAATATAACGAATGACATACGTTATATTTACATTGGTGTATAGCTTGTATGATTGTGAATAACAATGTAACGTTGGCCGATTTGCTAAGTGATACACTGAGGCCATTATTGTGGACATAGTCTGAAAATGTCTCCAATGCCACGTTCATTCCTACTTGAGGACAACGTATACATGCACACTCACCCACACACATATCAGCATATTGTAAGATCTAACGGCTGAGAGGAATGCAGGTCCGAAGCTAGACATAATATTTATCTTGTCGCGAAATTAAAGTAGACAGTTAATATGATCAGAGGTCATTTTTGGCAACCGGAGTAAAATAATAATTGGATTCTTTTGCTGTCCTTCCAATTCAGCGGGTACAGTTGCTGGAAGGTTCAAATAAAACTTAAGTTTAATTTCAAACATGCACCCCGACTCGTACAATTATAGTTTGTGGTGACTTTAATTTACCCTCGATACGTTGGCAAAAATACATCTTTAAATCCGGAGGTACGGATAAAACATAATCCGAAAATTTGCTAAATACATTCTTTGAAAATTATTTCGAGCAGTTAGTTCAAGAGCCCAAGCGAATAGTAAAAGGGTGTGGAAACACACTTGACCTCTTAGCAACAAATAATCCTGAGCTAATAAGAAGCATCAAAACGGATACAGGGATTACTGAACACAGGGTGGTCCTCCAAAAACACAAAAAAGCAGATAAAATTCACTTTACGCCTTCTTGAGAGACAACCTCCACTCCTTCCAAATTAATAATGTATAGAACAGATGTGGCCTCAATTCAAAGAAATATTATCGGCAGCAGTTGAGAGAGTTATATCAAATAAATTAACAAACGACGGAGCTAATCGTTCTTGGTACACAAAACGGGCAAGAAACCGGTTGCAGAAACAACGAAAAAACTATGAAAAATTTAAACGGACGCGGAATCCTCAAGATTGGCCATCTTTTACAGAAGCTCGAAATTTAGCGCAGGCTTCAATGCGAGATGTTTATAACAGTCTTCAAAACGAAACTTTATCTCGAAATCTGGCGGAAAATCCAGAGATTCTGGTCGTATGTGAAATATGCTAGCGGCAAGACACAATCAATGCCTTGTCTGCGCGATAGCAATTGAAATAATATCGACGACTGTGCTGCCAAAGCAGAGTTAATAAACACAGCGTTCCGAAATTCCTTCGCCAAAGAAGACGAAGTAAGTATTCCAGAATTCGAATCAAGAACAGCTGCAAACAGAAGTGACTTAGAAATAGATATCCTTGGAGTAGTAAAGCAACTTATATCACTTAATAAAAGTAAATCTTCCGGTCCAGACTGTATACCAATTAGGTTCCTTTCAGAGTATGCAATAGCTCCCTACTTAAGAATCATATACAACCGCTCGCTCGACGAGAGATCCTTATCCAAAGGCTGGAAAGTTGCACAAGTCGCACCAATGGTTCAAATGGCTCTGAGCACTATGGGACTTAACTTCTGAGGTCATCAGTCCCCTAGAACTTAGAACTACTTAAACCTAACTAACCTAAGGACATCACACACATCCGTGCCCGAGGCAGGATTCGAACCTGCGACCGTAGCGGTCGCGCGGTTCCAGGTTGTAGCGCCTAGAGCTGCTCGGCCACCCCGGCCAGCAGTTGCACCAATATTCTAGAAAGATGATAGGAGTGATCCACTAAATACAGGATCACATCAGTAACGTCGATATGCAACAGCATTTTGGAACATATATTATGTTCGAACATTACGAATTACCCCGAAGGGAACGGTCTATTGCCACACAATCAACATGGATTTAGAAAACACTGATCTTGTGAAACACAGCTAGCTAGCTCTTTACACACAGGAAGTGTTGAGTGCTGTTGACAAGCGATTTCAAATTGATTCTGTATTTATAGATTTCCAGAAGGCTTTTGAAACTGCACCACACAAGCGGCTTGTGGTAAAATTGGGTGCTTATGGAATATCGTCTCAGTTACGTGACTGCATTCGTGATTTCCTGTCAGAGAGGTCACAGTTCGTAGTAATTGACGGAAAGTCAGCGAGTAAAACAGAAGAGATTTCGGGTGTTCGCCAAGGTAACGTTATAGGCTCTTTGCTGTTCTTTATCTATATAAACGATTTAGGAGACAATCTTCAGCAACCGTCTTAGGTTGTTTGCTGATAATGCAACCGTTTATCGACTTGTATAGTGATCAGAAGATCAAAACAAATTTTAAAATTATTTTGAAAAGATACCTGTATGGTGCAAAAGTTGGCGATTGACCCTAAATAACGAAAAGTGTTAGGTCATCCACATGAATGCTAAAAGGAATCCGTTAAACTTCGATTACACCGTATATCAGTCAAATCTAAAGGCCGTAAATTCAACTAAATTCCTAGGAATTACATTTACGAACAACTTAAATTGGAAGGAACACATAGAAAATGATGTGGTGAAGGCTAAGCAAAGACTTCGATTTATTGGTAGGCCTCTTAGGAAATGTAACAGATCTACTAATGAGACCGTCTACTCTACGCTTGTCTGTCCTCTTTTAGAATGCTGCTGTGCGGTGTGGGATCCTTACCAGATGGAACTGACAGAGTAAATCGAGAAAGTTCAAAGAAGGGCAGCACGTTTTGTATTATCGCGAAATAGGGGAGAGAGAGTGTCACTGAAATGACACAGAATTTTGGTGGGCATCATTAAAACAAAGGCGTTTTTCGTTGCAACGAAATATTCTGACGAGATTTCAATCAATAAGTTCCCCTCCGAATGCGAAAATATTTTGCTACATCGGGAGAAACTATCATCATAATAAAATAAGGGAAATCAGAGATCGCACGGGTAGATATAGGTCTTCGTTTTTTCTGCGCCCTGTATGTGTTTGGAATAAAATAGAATTAGTGGGAAGGTGATTCGACGAACCCTCTGCCAGGCACTTAAGTGTGATTTGCGGAGAACCATGTAGATGTAGGTGTAGATGTACAATATTGGACTCGAAATTGGCCTATAGAACACGCCTTGCTACTTCACATAGTCACTAGGTAATGTAGGTTTACTTTTACCCTTATTACAAATGTGGCAGTACGTGGTGATTAAGAGTTTCCAATAAAAAAATACATACACCAGCTGGGACTGAATCACTGTAGTCTTGACTCGTGAAAGACACAAGTGTCGATCAGGTATTATTGCAGCCACATGTACTCTTACTGAAACGATGATGCCTCCCTTAGAAACTCAAAACTGTTGGAATTATTCAGCTTTCAAGTGCCACTAGATCCTCTTGTGCGACCATTTGGAGTCCTGAAATTTGGTAAATATTCAGATATCTTAGCCAGTCAGCGCTGTACCTGCAGGATGATTGGATTATTTCTCATTTACGATCATTCTGGCTGGTTTAACCCCGTCTAAGGCTAGTAGTAATGTACTTTTCGCCATATTTGTAAAACTAATGTCTTACGGAACATCCCTCACATTGTCTTAAGAGAGTATCCCAACACATGTGCAGTTTCGAACAGTTGTGACTCATTCATATACAATTTATGAATGAAGGGAGTATCCCAAATTCCACACAGTTCAGAGCGCCTTGGGACTTAATCACATCACATTAATGAATGTACTTTCTCCCTCCTCAGGGAGTATCCCAACTCCAGTGCAGTTCAGAGCCCCTCGTGACTTAATCACATAACATGACCTTAATGAATAAAATGAGTATCCCAACTCTCGTGCGGTTCAGAGCACCCTGTGACTTAATGACGTACGGTCACCTTAATTACTGTCCCTTCCCCTTCCTAACAGAGTATCCCAATATCGGTGCAGTTGAGAGTGCCTTGTGACTTAACCACATTCTGCTACCTTAACGAACGATGGGAATATCATAACTTACACGCCGTTTGGAGCTCTTTGTGACTTAATCACACAGCGATACTTTAATGAATGTCCTTTCTCCTTCCTTAGGGAGTAACCCAGCTGCTGTACAGTTTGGAGTGGCTCATGCCGTAATTACGTACAGCCACTTTAGTGAACATCCTTTCTCCAGTCTAGAAATCGTAGCAAACCTTTATAAAATCATCTTTATACCGATATTTAGTCTGACCTGTGGAAGATCCCAACGATTTTTCTGTTCTCAAAAAATGATATTATCCCTACAACCGACTAACTAGCCTTACCTAAGTCTTCAGCGAGATCCATGAATCCATCTTCACAAAATGAATTCAGAAACGTCTTGAACAATACATCCTTCTTCCCACAACTCAGCGAGGTTTCTGTTCCAGTTTCTCTCTTTATAATTAAGTCCTCCATCACGTCGAGCTCCGATAGCCTATACCAATAACGAAACTAGAGTCGGCCTTGTGTTGTTAGCCACTCCAAGCGAAAAACATGTGTTTGTTGTGCCCCATATTTTTGTGAGATATACTGACATTGCAGTGTTCATCTTAAACGTACTACAGCTACATACACCTCTACGTGATTACTCTGCTATTCACAATAAAGTGCCTGACAGAGGGTTCAATGAACCACCTTCAAGCTGCCTCTCTACCGTTCCACTAGTGCTAGGGCTAGTGCAAAACGAGATAAAAGAACCAACAAAGTGCAAAATCAATGCAAATGACACGTTTATTAATTTATATTTACGTATATAAGCTGCATTCTGACATCTCCTTTATGTCCGAATAAAATCCCGTTTGTCAGATAAAAGCTCCACGAAAACATTGGTCCAAAAGCTTGATGTAAATTTTGAACGTCTTTTTCGTATCGATTGTATCACAGCTTGCGTGTGTGTGTCAGGATGTAAAGCGTAATGCTGTATCATATGTTGTAATCTTAACTTGTGTTTTTAGAAACTGTTGGTCACAGTGTGTGTGTGAATTTCTAAGGGACCAAGCTGCTTAGGTCATCGGTCCCTAGACTTACAAACTACTTAAACTAACTTATACTAAGAACAACACACACACACCCATGCCCGAGAGAAGTCTCGAACCTCCGGCGGGAGGGGCCGCGCAGTCCGTGACATGGCGCCTCAAACAGCGCGCCCACTCCGCCACAGTAATCTTCTTCAAAACCTGTATTTATTCATTTTATATTTACCCAAAGAACGTATATTTTTGAGAATTTTTGGACACAGCAAAGCAATATTTTCGAGAATTCATAGTAATCGGCATCTGTGATTTACAGTTACTATAAATAATTAACATATGTTGTCACGTTGTAAGTTAATGCTATTATCGAATTTATTAGTGACCATAACCTTAAAATCGTTTTAGAGGAAGGGTAAATTTTGTACCAAGTTTTCTGTTGTCAGAATATACACTCCTGGAAATTGAAATAAGAACACCGTGAATTCATTCCCAGGAAGGGGAAACTTTATTGACACATTCCTGGGGTCAGATACATCACATGATCACACTGACAGAACCACAGGCACATAGACACAGGCAACAGAGCATGCACAATGTCGGCACTAGTACAGTGTATATCCACCTTTCGCAGCAATGCAGGCTGCTATTCTCCCATGGAGACGATCGTAGAGATGCTGGATGTAGTCCTGTGGAACGGCTTGCCATGCCATTTCCACCTGGCGCCTCAGTTGGACCAGCGTTCGTGCTGGACGTGCAGACCGCGTGAGACGACGCTTCATCCAGTCCCAAACATGCTCAATGGGGGACAGATCCAGAGATCTTGCTGGCCAGGGTAGTTAACTTACACCTTCTAGAGCACGTTGGGTGGCACGGGATACATGCGGACGTGCATTGTCCTGTTGGAACAGCAGGTTCCCTTGCCGGTCTAGGAATGGTAGAACGATGGGTTCGATGACGGTTTGGATGTACCGTGCACTATTCAGTGTCCCCTCGACGATCACCAGTGGTGTACGGCCAGTGTAGGAGATCGCTCCCCACACCATGATGCCGGGTATTGGCCCTGTGTGCCTCGGTCGTATGCAGTCCTGATTGTGGCGCTCACCTGCACGACGCCAAACACGCATACGACCATCATTGGCACCAAGGCAGAAGCGACTCTCATCGCTGAAGACGACACGTCTCCATTCGTCCCTCCATTCACGCCTGTCGCGACACCACTGGAGGCGGGCTGCACGATGTTGGGGCGTGAGCGGAAGACGGCCTAACGGTGTGCGGGACCGTAGCCCAGCTTCATGGAGACGGTTGCGAATGGTCCTCGCCGATACCCCAGGAGCAACAGTGTCCCTAATTTGCTGGGAAGTGGCGGTGCGGTCCCCTACGGCACTGCGTAGGATCCTACGGTCTTGGCGTGCATCCGTGCGTCGCTGCGGTCCGGTCCCAGGTCGACGGGCACGTGCACCTTCCGCCGACCACTGGCGACAACATCGATGTACTGTGGAGACATCACGCCCCACGTGTTGAGCAATTCGGCGGTACGTCCACCCGGCCTCCCGCATGCCCACTATACGCCCTCGCTCAAAGTCCGTCAACTGCACATACGGTTCACGTCCACGCTGTCGCGGCATGCTACCAGTGTTAAAGACTGCGATGGAGCTCCGTATGCCACGGCAAACTGGCTGACACTGACGGCGGCGGTGCACAAATGCTGCGCAGCTAGCGCCATTCGACGGCCAACACCGCGGTTCCTGGTGTGTCCGCTGTGCCGTGCGTGTGATCATTGCTTGTACAGCCCTCTCGCAGTGTCCGGAGCAAGTATGGTGGGTCTGACACACCGGTGTCAATGTGTTCTTTTTTCCATTTCCAGGAGTGTATATCTCCATTTGGCTATTAATCGCTTCAGTTCTAAAAGACTACTGGTTATACTTGTAGCATATCAGACCCATAAATTAAAAGAGAATCTGAAAGCTTATTTTAGAGATACTTGTTCACTGTTCTGTAAAAAGTTGCACCAGGCGCAATGCAGCCCCACTGTTTTTGCCCTTCCTAGGAACAGGATGAGTTAGTTGCTGTTCGTAAGCGACTGGAAATAGCTCTGACTACTATCAAATGATTGGGGGCTGTTGTTAATGGGTGTGTTCAGAGGGCTGCTGAGAGTTATGAACCTGAGATACCAAAGTTACCTCAAAGTAATACCTTCTCCTTCTCTTCTTTAAGAAATTACTCCTCCACTTGAGTGTTAGTGGCATGTCAATGCTAGGTCTAGGCATCCTGTACAGTAGAAACAGAGCCATGGAGAACTCAGGATGTAACATTTATCTCCCTTACCAGCAAGTGCTAGGTGCTGTCTTACACTGACAGCAAAACTGAACCAAAGAGACACACTTGGCTTGTTGGGAAATGTGCTGTGTTCCGCGTAAGGGAGAGGCCAACACAAAATTAATCTATTAATCGTCGAAAGATCAAACATAGCGCAAATAATGGTACCGCTTAGGGAAATGGTAACAACGGATGGGAAGGAACACCATATGCACTCTATGGGTTTGGCTGGAAGCCTCATTCAACATGCTGAAGACGCTATTCCGTTAGCCATTGGGGAGCAGAGTATAACCAACTACAGAATGTAGCGCACATAGGGACAAATGATACCTGTCGTCTGAGATCCGAGGTTATACTTGGATCATTTCAGCGAACGGAGAAAACTAAAAATACTAGCCTTGAGCACAGAGTTTCAACGAGGTTCACAGTCTGAAGCATCGTCCCCAAAACAGATGGTGGCCTTCTCGTTCAAATAGGAGTAGTAGGCTTCAACCTGAGACTGTGAAGTCTCTGTGACAAGCTAGGCTGTAAGTTCCTACACTTGCGCCATAGTGTTGAGAACTCTAAGGTCCCCTGTAAATGGATCAGGTGCGCACTACGCATGAGAGGCTGCTGCTAAGGTACCTGACTGTGTGGGGGGTGAACACAAGGCTATTTTTAATAAAAGAGTCTAAATCCAGTCCATATAACGAGAGCTGTAGGAGACCCAGAAGTATCAGTCTAAGATCCAAGGAAATGCCCCCATATGCGAGGGTAATAAAAGCCTAGTGGTTAACTGCCGAAGCATATGCAAGAAAGTGCCGGAGCTTGAAGCGCTCCAGAAGGCACTGAAGTACACATAATACTTGTTACAGAAAGGTGATCACAACCTGATGTTGACAGCAGTGAGATTTTTGGGGAATATTTTAGCTTATGTCGAAACCATAGGCTAGTGAAAAATAGGGGTGATGTATTTATCGCAATAGACAAGAAACTCAGATCCACCAAGATAAAAAAAACTGAAGCCACATACGATATTGTTTGGGCAAGTCGCAGCACAAGAGGTAGGCATAAAATTATTGTTGGGTACTTCTATCGACCATCTGACTCGCCTCGTGATGTAACCGAAAACTTCAGGGACAACCTTAGTTTGCTTATATCTTAATTCCCTAATCATACTTCCATCATCAGAGGAGACTTAGACTTTAATCATCCAACAGTCAATTGGAATAATTATAGTTTTGTTAGTGCTGGGGGTGAAACGTTACTAATTTCTTTCTGTGAAAACTACCTAGAACCCCACGCATGATGGAAATGTAGTACATTTAATGGCTTCAAACAGAACTGACGTCTTTGAGGATGTCCACATCGAAACTGATATCAGAGGCTATGAGGCACTTGTAGCAACAATAATTACCAACGTAAAAACGGCAAACTGAAATTAGCGGAATGGTTTATATTTTCAGTAAACTATGTAAAGAAGGAAGGAGTTTACGGGCCCTTAACGCCGAGGTTATCAGCGTAGATAAATAAGCAGTAGTGTGATATCTGGAGGAGGAACTCGAAACTCTTAGCTCAGGACAGAAGATTGTAGAGGAACTATGGATCAAGTTTAAAATAATATGATAATGATGATATTTGGTTTGTGGGATGCTCAGCTGCATGGTTACAGTCACCCATACAAATTCCTAATCTTTGCACTGTACAACCTCGCCACTTCGCTGAATGATGATGAAATGACAAGGGCAACACAAACACCTAGTCCTGGGCAGAGAAAATCCCACATCCGGATGGGAATCTAACCTGGGGCAACATGATCCAGAGGCAGCAATGTTAGCCACTAGACCACAAGCTGCGGACCAAAAAGAATAGTTCACCATGCTCTGGATATACGAGTATATGTACCCAGTAGAACAGTGAGTGATAAGAGGGACTGTCCATGGTATACAATGACTGTAAAGGAACTTATTAAGAACCATAGACCACTGCAGTAGTGGGACAAAGTTTGTTCCATCCCATGTTGCATTGTTGCCAAATTTATTCAAGATGGCGGATCCAAGATGGCGGGGATAGATGTGGCAACATTGCAATGATGTCATGGTGGTAAGTTCAAATTTTGGCGGAAAAAAGGTCAATTGGGCTACCTCCACTAACCTACCCCCCTTCCCCCTCCTGCCCCCCTCAAAATGAAGGGAAGTTCAAATTTTGGTGGAAAAAAGGTCAATTGTGCTTCCTTCACTAACCTAAGAAAATGATGGGAAAATAGGTCACTTGAGCTACCTCTACTAACCTAAGTCATCCGACAGCAACATCGAACTTAGAATTAGCGTCTAAAGGACTAAGCCCATGCTGAGCTGCTGGATAGGATGGATGTAAGTTTGAATCTTTTGCAGGCAGTCTTTATTTAAACAATTTGAGGCAGTAGCTCCATCCAGTGTGTTCACCATGAGGCCCAGAGTCCAACTGACCTAGTACACAGTACTGCCACCAGAGGGCGCTATCATCCCATGGCAGCCTGTGGGAAACATGGTGGGAAAAGGACTTAGCCTGTGCTGGGCTGCTGGAGAGAGGAAGAAATGTACTTCATTTATTTTGGAACAATTTATTTATGGATGGGCTTCACTGGTTTATTTACTACAATGATACAAAACACTCACTCTGATGTGCTTGGGATCACACTACATAGCCTACAGATCTGCCAACTGCTCGTAAATCAACGAAATAATGCAGTTCACTACTGTATAGACACGCAAACAACTCGTAAATTGTCAAAATAATGCGTCTAAAATGCTCTGCAAACACGCTCAACAATTGTAAGCTGTTCAAATATTGCATTGCACAGCCTACAGACCTGTTCACAAAATAATCTAACAGACACATCCACTACTCGTGAAACTGTAAAAAAAAAGGCATAATTATTGCTTTGCAAACACTCTCACAACGCTTAAACAGCCGAAAATAATGCATTGCACAAACACTCACTGCATGTAAAAACGCTTTCGAACTATCGGTAAGAAATTCGATGGTGGCGTATCAACAAATTCTTCCCTACAGAACTCCAAGGCATGTGCGCCAGAAGGCGCGCTCATGCCGGTCCCGTACACAAGACGAATCTGGGCCGAGTGCACGTGTTTCCCTTTGCTGTCACAGTGCCCTTCTACCTGCAGTCAAGTAGAGACTTAAGTGCCCAGCAACTCACCATCGTAGGCGTAGCTAAAAGTTTCTCCATGTCATACTGATGTCACATGTCTATATAAATAAAACACAATTCTTCCTCTAAATGTGCTATAGAAACCTGTTGCAATGCTTCCCAGAATAGCAGAGGGTGCATTGTTCCTAGCGATCCTAATGGGACATGCAACATGTGTCTAGCCATGCACGTGTTTACTGTGGCTGATGCATAGCTGCAAGTCCAGGATCAAGTGAGAGATGTCTGACTAGCTACTCACATTGTAGGTGCAGCTAAAAGGTTCTCAATGTTATACTGACATCACATGGCTATCTAAATAAGAGCCAAATCTACCTCTTGGAAATAGTAAAGTACCACAGAAATAGTCAACAGTCGCTTTTGTAGGAGCTTTCGTGATGTCTCAGCTTATCTGCAAGGAAATTCTTGCTCTAGCAAGAGCTGTTTACGAAAATAGCTCAGAATAACACCGAATGCATTCTTCCTGATGGTGCTAATGAGACATCCCATGCTACCCTTCCTGGAAATAGTAACGTCCTGCTTTCAACATAGTCTCAGAAATGGTAAACGTTCTCACCACTATGTAGAGGCTCCTACATCCCAGCACAAAGGGTATCTTGTGAATGGATGGAGCATTCTGATTGGCTCTTACTGAATTTACCCGTCACACTGCTGGTGCTGCCGGTGTGAGAGCACTGCCCGCCATTTTTTTCTGCAAACGAGGCTTTCATCAGCAAAACTATTATGTACAGATCGCCATTTTCCACTGACAGTAAAACCCTGCAAAAGTGGTCTACAGATCGTCAAATATGGAAAAACACTTGCTCAATTACAATGCTCTGCCACTGAGTACGGAAGCTTGACTTTTACAGCATGAAACCGATCTCCAACACGGCAATATATCAGCGTGTGTAATATCAATGTAGTAAACATGCAATTCGTATCCTGCACCATACAAAATCGACCCTTTTGCGTCATATATATAGCTGTCGACCGCCACACATTCGTACATATACCGCAAAGACAGACAGCATAAGCACATAAGCACTAGATATTTCCCGTGAGGTAGGGGAGTCATCCACTGCAGCCGACAGTCACAAGTCATTTGCTCCAGACACGTGGCAAGAGTGCACTCACTGGACCGAAGTCAGTCTCCGAACTGTTGTACAAAGTCAGGGTCAGTTCCTCTCGGCACAAAGGCGTTGCTGCTTCTGGCCCCGACCTGCTTGCTTTCTATACCATCTCCAGCCTCTGGGATTACAAGAAAATATGTAATTTCACATGGTTTGACAGACCAAAGTTACTCTTTGAACTCTTGTACAAACGCACAATGCAACAGAGGGTGGTATGAATTTTGTCCCACTACTCACTGCATGACAACAAACCAAGCATTGGGCTATAGATAGAGAAAAACTGAATGAAGCGTGTTAGGCTGAGGAGAAGACAATTCGTGAAGCTTTCAATGACCACCACAGCAGAATGTTGTTTAAACATGTCTGACAGAACAGAAAGAAATTCTGGTCATACATACATTCTGTCAGTGGCGACAAAGTTAGCATCCAATCATTCACGGACGACACAGGAGCTAAAACTGAGAGTAACAAAGTAAGAGCAGATACACTAAACATAGATTCCAAATGTTCCTTTATAAAGGCAAATCCACAAGGATTGTCTAAATTCAATGTCATACTATGGAAAAGGTTGAAAGGGTACAGTACCGCCCGACATTGAAAATAGGTACACCATTCTTCGTTATTCTTGTCATAACAACATATTTTTTGTAATAATAACTCAATTTCACTTAATACACCGAATCCGGATACCAGTGTAGGAAAGAATGACAATTTATTTATTTAATTGATCACATGTGCACTCCCACAAAATAAATCCCTACATCCAATTTGGTGAGATCTGCGAAATGAATGAATGTATGGTCGTCTGCTAACCACAGATAGTGAATGTGCAATATATGATCATCTTTGAGACGGGCCTTTGGTCACCTTTGGTGGAACCAAAGAGATGAAATTTACCTGAGCTTTGAGCGCCTGAAATGTGGCTGACCAATACGGTAACATGGTGCGCCCCCACCTCTATGGAGGTGCGAGCTGACCTGAAGAACGGCCATGTTTCAGCACTCTGCCGCTGGATCTAATGTTGGTAAGACCTGTCTTAGGTGTGCTCCGTGAAGACAAAAGAGTGGAGACATGGTATGCATGGGAAATACTTAAGAGTAGTTTGGAATAATAATTTCTCTATTTCAGGAACTTTTGTGGGGAGAATTAAATGTCAGGCAGGTAATATTAAGGGGATCGTAGTAATCTTCGGAAGTGACCAACGATCACAATGAAACCACGTGTAGCAATAAGTTGAAATACTTCCGAGTGCTTAAGTTAAGCTGAATTAGTAGCGCGTGTACTATAAGTTGGAAATATTTAAGAAATGGCGTGTGCAGGACTTGAAATTAGAGACGAGTACTTTCACGTGGTGAGTACTGTGTGAGTCTCAATCTGTGTATGAGACAAAGGATAAAGAGAAGTACTCGTCCATGGTATCAGTTGAGGACTCGCGTGTGTGATGAATATGTTCTTAATATTACTTTGCGTGTTATGTTTCCGTGTGACGCTTGATTCAAACTATAATACTCTGAGAGAGAAGCAAGGTGAGTCAGCCGTCTATCCAGCAACGCCACTTGGCTTGCATTGCACAGGAAGACGTGCATATATACTCCAGAGTTCATAGTAGGAAAGAAAAGTTACGAAGTGGGGCAGTGTCGAGTGAAACTGGGATAAATACTAATTGAAGTGGGAAAGCTGAAAGTGATGTGATTATAACGTTGTGACTATTCTTTGTATGTTGCCAGTGTGATGTATTTCATGAAATTTAAGTATGTGTGGTTGGCATGGGAGAGTAACAAGACAGTTTCAGATGCAGTGGGTTATGCATGTTCCTTTTTGTACCGCTCGGTCATGTGTTATTGTTGTAGGTTATAGAATTTGTGTGTTTAGGTTATAGAATTTATCGGAATAAATAAGATAGTGAAAAGAAAAAGATTGGTGGCCTTTTCCTTCAAATTGTATGTTGTCATGATATCCAGAATTTATAATGTGTGCGCCATTCATATTCAGTGCGATGGCCACGTGTTGATCAAAGCCGTTAAATAAGAAAGAAAATGTGGTATTTCCAGTGCGTAGTGAACAGTCAGAGTTGTGTAAATGACTAATAGTCAGATGTGCGTTTCCGTTGCGTAATATTCAAACAGGAGAATAACTTGTAACTTAATTGTGAGTACTAGAGTTCATGCTACTCGATAAATAGGAATGAGTCCACTCGCTTGGCAGACCACTCATATTGCAGGCCTGACTGCTTGATGCCACAGTATGAGCAAGGCATGTGGGTGCCTCTCAAGGTGTCTGAAATGGATATTAGTGTCAGTGGTGTGGAGAAACAGCAGAAATCTTTAAAATTAATCAAAGCTGCAGGATCCTATGGAATACAATCTAAAAGAAATTGTTGAGGCTTTCGTGGCCACTTGTTGACAAACTGCCTATTGGCTTCTGTCTCGGGTTCTTCGGCCGACGTTCATCTAATGATTTTTCTGACGTTTCGCCAGCACGAGTGGCTGGCATTGTCAAAGCTTCACCCTCCATTGCCGGTGGTGAACTGGAGCCGAGCTCGCGGGCGCAGGCTATATGTACCTGGCGCGCCAACGTCCGAGGGCTTCTCCGCGGTCATTTCCGGTGCGGTTCTCCTCTTGCTACCTGCGACGGTCGTTCGCTGCAGTACGGGAAGCCAGGATCCGTTGACCTTAAGGCTTTCCTCTTTCTTGTTCAAACTGTTCGCATGTTTTTGTATTTCTACAGCTTCTCTGAACAAGCGCGTGTGATAGTGCTTCTCTACAGCCAGAACTTCCGTGTCGGCGAATTTAATTACATGGTCGGTCTCATTCAGTGCGTGCTCTGCCACGGCCGATTTCTGCACCTGCCCCAACCTGCAATGTCGCTTATGCTCTTTGATCCTGGTGTTAATGGATCGTCCAGTCATTCCGACATAAACTTTTCCGCATGTGCATGGTATGTCGGGAATATACCGCATACCATGCACATGCGGAAAAGTTTATGTCGGAATGACTGGACGATCCATTAACACCAGGATCAAAGAGCATAAGCGACATTGCAGGTTGGGGCAGGTGCAGAAATCGGCCGTGGCAGAGCACGCACTGAATGAGACCGACCATGTAATTAAATTCGCCGACACGGAAGTTCTGGCTGTAGAGAAGCACTATCACACGCGCTTGTTCAGAGAAGCTGTAGAAATACAAAAACATGCGAACAGTTTGAACAAGAAAGAGGAAAGCCTTAAGGTCAACGGATCCTGGCTTCCCGTACTGCAGCGAACGACCGTCGCAGGTAGCAAGAGGAGAACCGCACCGGAAATGACCGCGGAGAAGCCCTCGGACGTTGGCGCGCCAGGTACATATAGCCTGCGCCCGCGAGCTCGGCTCCAGTTCACCACCGGCAATGGAGGGTGAAGCTTTGACAATGCCAGCCACTCGTGCTGGCGAAACGTCAGAAAAATCATTAGATGAACGTCGGCCGAAGAACCCGAGACAGAAGCCAATAGGCAGTTTGTCACAATCTAAAAGAATTTTAAAGGGAAAAAAATTATCCATATGAGATGGATGTGATGTGATTTATATGTACAGACAAACAAATTATTACAACTTCAGCAAAATTGTATGTTCTTTTGAAGAGAAATAGCTTCACAAATTGAGCAAGTTAATAACGTGTTGTTCCACATCTGGCCTTTGTTCAGACAGTTATTCTGCTTGGTATTGATTCATAGAGTTAGTGGATGTCCTGAGGGATATCAGGCCAAATGGTGTCCAATTGGCACATTAGATCGTCATAACCTGAGTTGGTTTGAGGGCCCTGCCCATAATGGTTCAAACATTCTCAACTGGGGAGAGATCCGGTGACCTTACTGGCCAAGCTGGGTTTGGCAAGCATGAAGACAAGCATTACAAACTCTCGCCGTGTGCCGAAATGTGACGCTTGGCATGAAAGGACATAAAACTGGGCATAGAATATTGTCTACATAATACTGCACTGTGAGGGTGCCGCAGATGAGAACCAAAGAGACCCTGCTATAAAATAAAACGGCACCCTACATCACTGCTCCTTGCTGTCGGGCCGCATGGCTGCTGACAGTCAGATTGGTGTTCCACCGTAGTCCGGGACGTCTCCAGACACTGACTTCCGTCTCATTTGGATAATTCCTTCTTGGTACGTTTTATTTTGTCTTACAGCGTATCTGTAAGGTAAGGAATTTTCGGCAGTGTTAGCCCCTCTTAACTATTATTTATCGTAAATCCATCGGTCAAAGAAATGTGCCCAGTAGTTGGAAGAAACCACAGATCATACCTGTCAACACGAAGGGTATGAGAACTGAGCCACAATATTGCCGTCCAGTATCCTTGAGATGCATTTATTGTAGAATCTTAGAACATATTCTGACCTCACACGTAATGGAGAACCATCGACAGATCTACAAGTAACTTCAGATGTGCCCGAGAAAGTGTGTTGGGTTCCTTTGAGAGTATAAATGTAAACGTGAGTATATCCTTCCTTCTTCCTGTTGTCAGATATCGACAACTTCGAGGACCACAAATGGCATTCCAGCTTCATATTAAAAACTCCAATGATATGCAGTTACAGACTGTTAGGTCCGAACACTTCTACCCCATTTTCCCATCGAACTACAGGCGCTGCACAGGATTAATTCCATCGATGATCTTTTGAATCTTCTACATATCTGCCTTCTCAGAATATGCCTCCCAGTACATGCTGATGACAACACCTTCTTTCCTATCCATTCATCCAAAAGATCCCCCCTGCAACACACCATTAATTTTATCTACTGGTGTAACCAATACTAACTCTCCACCATTCTACAAAAACATAGGCAATAATTGTAGAGAAAACAATCAACAACCACCCAATCAACATAATACTAAAATACTTTGTTTCAATCATATTGGGTCCTGAAATTGCACATAAACATTGGATCATTGGCTTTGGTTATACATTGGCAGCGCTATACATTATACACTGACCAGTCACATGAATGTGATCACTTGTCAAAAGCCTGAACAACCACCTTTTCCAGTGCGAACCACTGTGAGACGTGCAGGAAGAATGTCAGTGAGGTTCTGGACGGTAACGGTAGGGATGTGGAGCCATGCTGACTTCCGTGTCATGGCCAGCTGTACTAGGTTTCTTGGTTGAAGATCCATGGTGCAAACAGCCCAATCGAGGTGGTCCCACAGATTTAAATCCGGGGAGCCTGGTGGTCAGGCGAGTATGGTAAACTCATCCTGGTGCTCTTTGAACCATGCACGTACACTATGAGCTGTGTGACAAGCTGCATTGTCCTGCTGGTAGATGCCATTGTGTTGGGGAGAAAGAAACTGCATGTAGGGGTGGACATGGTCCACAAGGATAGAGGCATAATTGTGTTGATCCATTGTGCTTTCCAGAATGACAAGATCAACCAGGAATGACCTCCACCAATGACCCTTCTGACGATTGTTGTATGGTGTTTTCTTTCAGATACTTCTCGCTGTACATGCCAATAGTCATCAGACTTGGTCGCCAATGAACAGCAGTCACCATGGGTGCCTGAATGAGGCGCCTCCTGCAGAGGTCCGTACCCAACAACGTTCTGGGATGGCAGTCACTCAACAGTTGTATTTTTCCGTACACATCTCTGCAGCCATTGTTCATCCCTATCATCTATATCCCGTGGTGCACCACAGTTGCCTAAGTGCTATTTTTGGATAACTCTATTTTGCCATACATGGTATACTTTTAATCCTGGTGGCATGTGAACAGTTTTAAAACTGAGCCATTTCAGAAATGCTTCCACAATTGGCCTGAAAGCCAATGATCATACCATTTTGGACATAAGATTAATCGGTCTGTTTCCACATTATGACAATGACTTCACTGTTTGCTGCATCCTCCTGACACTATTTATACTCGTATACCCTCCACTGCCCTCTATGACTGGTTGTTGCACGTTGACGTCGAATGTACGTAGATGGTGGTCATGTTAATATGACTTGTAATATGATTTGTAATACTTCCTGACCAACCATCCAAAATAAAGTCCACAATTAACTACAAGTACTAACTGGCCGAACACGGGAACTGTATTTTGTGACACACATCCATACATACAAGACCCTTATTTGTCCCATTCCAACCTTTGCAGATTGTGTATGGACCTCTGCACCTCCCAAGTTTTATGACTTCCTTCAAATACTCGAAAGGCACGCACTCTACCTAGCCTTCCTCATATGAATATCTGCTTCCACTCTTATCCTGTGTCACCTTGTAAAACACACAGAACACTTTCAATTGTTCTCTATCTCCTGTGAAAGTGAGTCCAGGACCTTATTGTATTCCACATCGTTGAGAACCTTCTCCTGCTGATTTGCTTACATGCCACCATCTGTCCCCTAGCAACTTTTAATCGCCGCCATATCCAATGTCATGAAATGATTCCATAAATCTACGCATCCTACCAACTTTATGTGACTGGGTGTTGTGTGATGCCCTTAGGTTAGTTAGGTTTAAGTAGTTCTGAGTTCTAGGGGACTGATGACCATAGATGTTAAGTCCCATAGTGCTCAAGCCATTTGAACTTTATGTGAGATAGTCATCAATTTTTGTCAGAACCTAGAAAAAAACTCAAGAAACAACTGTGAAATTTCTGTGTTCTGCTAGGTGAGGTCACACTTCATCTTGTGTTTTTAATAAATGTAATCTACTTATTTATTGCGTTTAATTCTATCTTTAATGGTCTATAGTAAGACAGCTGCGCCAAAAGATGTAGTAAATAAAAACATCTTAAGCGACCTAAGCAGAAATATTACTTGAGACAGATTGACTTTGTTGAAACCCAGAGTAAATCAACTGCTTTTCGTTACAACTTGTTCGATGATACTGATTTTGGGAAGTTGCAAAGAAAAGCAAATCTGGAGAACAGTACACAAAATTGAGCTCCAATTGTCCCAAACAAGAGGCCAGTAACCAAAGCTAGGAATTCCTTTCATACATTCATCAACACTGGCTCAAAGCGTGGACGCCGTATGCAGCAGATACATATTTTATGCATTTGACACCAAATGCCAACACTCATCAGTTGGATGGGGTAAAAAACGACAGCTCGTCATAACAGATTCTTTTCTGTGATGAAATCCTGTAATGTGTGGAGGTGACACAGTAGACCCCAGTTGAGGTATTCCAGTGTCCCAAATGTGTTTGATCTGTGAGTGGCCATCAAAAGTATATTATCAGGTTAGCTACGGTTGTACTTTGGGTCACTTGCCTCAAAGCTGGAATATACCAGAAGTTATCATATACTGTGATGTCGCATACTGTGATGTCATATACAGTACCGCCTGCCTTGGAAAGTGGCAGATTGTCATGATTCCTCGAATGGCCTTGGAAATAAGGAAATGTTGATGTTGCTCTAAGCGAAATATAACATGCCCAGTTGTCTCATCTGTAATATGATACCAAAGGTAACAAAGCGCTGATGCTGATGTCAGAATTTCTTGGGCTCATACCAGCATTGCCGTACTATTTGCTTGCACTTATATAAACTCCGATATGTAGTGTGACGTAAGAGAGTGTTGAGTGTGGCGTTGAAGGAATACTATGACCACGTGCTCTGTCCACAACAGAAATGGAGACTGTTACACCTCGAAGCACCAGTCCGATATACGTCAAACTTTTTAGAGATGTTAATGATATAACAGGTAAAGGTAAAGGTAAAGTACTGCGTTCTGGCCTTAGAAAGGCCTATTTGGGCTGACCGACCACCGTGTCATCCTCGCCAATGGCGTCATCGGATGTGGTATGGAAGGGCATGTGGCCTACACACCGCTCTCGGTTTCTAATCTTCCTGGCAGAGCCAGAATTCGAACCTGAGTCCGCCACATGGCAGTCAGCCACGCTGACCGCTCAGGAATGTAGGCAGACGATATAACGGACACTTAAGGGGCTCCGGAACGCCCTATACTTGCAATGTTAAAATAACGCTTATAAATTACATCTTTCCTCACAAAGTATTTGAGGTAGGAAGTTGAACTTTTTACAGATTATTTATTGGAATATGGGCTACAACTTAACACAGGGATTTTACAAAATTTTAGTTCAGTTATTAAAGATGATTTTTTTTCAATTGTAATGAAAATTCACAACTTTTTTTGCAATTTTTTATTTATATATTCAAAAATATACAGTTTTTTGGAAAAAGGCTGTGTTAAATTATGCAGAAGGTACTGTGTAACATTTACTGAAAGTTTGAAACAAATATGTTTGGAAGATCCTTAGAAAACATGTAATTAGTATGAGAAAATAAAAGTTTTGGGAATCGAGCGACAAAGATTGGATTAACTTTTTAGTGCATTCCAGGTCCATAGGATGGATTATCTAAATCCTCTGCAAACTCCTCCTCCAGCTTCCTCTTGTTCCTCCTCCTGTTTACTCTTGCTTGTATTTCTAGACTCTTTAGAGCCCTGTCTGCAGCCCGAAGGCGTTCCTTGTCTAAAGCAAGCATCGCTCGTACCATGTTAGAACCTATCTTCATTCCCATATTTCTAACTACCTTGCACCTTACAATGTTGCCATCATTGAAAGTCGCAACAGCATCATACACACCAAAGGGAAGTGTTTCTATTCCAACAAATACAGTCTTGGGGATTCTCGACCATATAACACTATTTACACCTTCATTGGGGTTTTGAGTTTTTCCGTGAATACACTTTTTCAACAGTTCAGGTGCTGCTAAGTCTCTGAAAATAGGTTTTATCACCTCCATTATTGCATGAGGCAGACTATGCTTATGAGTGTACACTTCACCAGTTAGCAATCCTTTGTTATATTTACACCAACTGTCTTCTTCTTTGGGACACAAGCTATGTTGGGGATTTTCATCGTCTTTATTGTTTACAGTAATAACACATACCTTTGGCTTTCCAACATTTCTCCTTTTCTTAAAAGCCTTCAGAGGATTTCTAATAACTTTACTTTTACTCATTATTATACTTCAACAAAACAGAGACTCAAGAAACAGAATTAATTACGAATATTTTCGAGATAACGACAGAGTAAATAAACATGAAACAATCGACAATCACACCACCGATATATATTGAACCATCACAGGTTAGCCACAACACATACTTTATCTCACATCACTAAAATGTACCTGATGAACACGGACGTTAATAATAACACCATTTGACAGCAGTTTAACAGCACCACAGTGGGTCACGCCCATGTAGAACACATTTCAAAAAAAATTTAAAAATAGTTGTAGTCTTCGGAATTGAATAAATTATATATCTATTAAAAGGTAATAGTCTGCAGATTCAGAAAACGCAAAAAAGTAAAAATTGAATTTTTCATGATTTTGAGCGTTTCCGGAGCCCCTTAATGATTAAACTTTCATTCCATTCGGAAATAATGACTATCACCACCAACGACATTAGATGTGACTTTCATGGACATGACTACACTCTTCTGTTCACTGTGGCAAAGAAGCAAACAGCCTCCGAATGTTAGCTTGGGGAATATCTCACCATGCCTGAAACAGACGGTGTGTCGGTTTATGTAGATGGCTGGGTGAATACTGGTATGAAAGTAGACGTCTTTCCATTTCACTCCACACACACTCCATGGCTGACAAATCGGGGAATTGGACAGGCCAGTGAACCATCTGCATATTCCTCAAGCAGTTTATGGAGTGAACTGCAGTTGGGGGGGATCGTACATTTTAATTCTGGAATAGGCCATTTGGCACCCAGGTCATGTGAAGAGCACGACTAAAAGGTTTATCGTTCTTGCCATAAACTGACGAAAATTCAACATCCTTTCACAATTACCAAATGACTCTTGCTGTCACATCGAGTAGCTCCCCACACCATAATTCCGTTAGTTCGAGAGGTATGCTTCCTGTGACCTTTCAGCAAGTTGTCTTCTGATCCATTGGCGTCAATCTGCTCGCCCCCAAACAGAAGCGAGACTCATCACTGAACACCACATAATTCACTCAATTTCCCTGCTTACTCTGGTTCTACACTATGGTACTCTCTGTTCACTATGGTATGGTGTCAGCAGTAAATGACAATCCTAAGTCTAGAACTCATTCCAGCTTCCAGTAATCTCTTCCAGGCTGTTCGTGGTGCAATTGTGCCTGTACTCTGCCCGGATTCAGGCCGTTGTCATCTGTCAGTTCGTCACAGCAAGTCGAACAATTATACGATTTTCTCAAACTGTATTCCTTCTGGAAAGACCAATGCTTACTGTTCCTCCCAGACTGTTATCTTCAGTCTATCTGGTCACCACCGGTTTTGGAGTCATTGTGCTACAACCAACTGTTTGTGCGATTTCTGAGTATGATACTCTCATGTCCGTCATTTCAATTAATAGATCATTACCAAGTCCGGAAGGTGGCGATAAGCTACACGTGCACTTCCTCTTGGCATGCTGCATTGCAGTCTTCACCTGAAAATTTGCATTACTAGTAGACTCACCCACCCAACAGCTAGCTTCACCACTCTACATCTGCAGAAATAATTTTTCTGTACCAAAATAAGCTCAAAAAAAATGTTCGAATGGCTCTGAGCACTATGGGAGTTAACATCTGAGGTCTACAGTCCCCTAGAACTTAGAACTACTTAAACCTAACTAACCTAAGGACATCACACACATCCATGCCCGAGGCAGGATTCGAACCTGCGACCGTAGCAGTCGCGCGGTTCCGGATTGAAGCGTCTAGAACCGCTCGACCACCGCGGCTGGCTGAAATAAGATCACATGAGGATGAAATTTTAGTCAGCGTATCCTGCAGACATGGAAATACTGGAGTATCAGTTTGGTAGCGTTCGGTTAACATGGTCACGGAGTAACACTTTCCGTTTCCGTCAAGTACCAACTGACTGCCACCTAAAGTCGCTATGATGCACACATCGAAAAAAGTTTTGCATCACCCCAGTTCCCAGAACTCCTGAAGACAGACGTTGACTGTGGGTTTTGTATCACAAACACAGTCCCTTTGACTGTTCAGAGATGTCACTAAACCCGCCCAAAGATGTAAACAACCATGCATGAGCAGCGCCTATTAGACGGAGGGGTCCGACAGCCGATCAGTTCCAGTCATTCCACCAGGAAGGAGGTACACGGCTCGTGTTGTCTGTAGTTCAACCGTGCCTAGACAGTCAATACCGCGGTTCGATCGCGTCCGCGTTGTTACTTTGTGCCAGGAAGGGCTCGCAACAAGGGAAGTATCCAGGCGTCTTGGAGTGAACCAAAGAGATGTTGTTCGCACATGGAGGAGATACAGAGAGACATGACCTGTCGATGACATGCCTAGCTCAGGACGCCCAAGGGCTACTATTGCAGTGGATGGGCGCTACCTACGGATTATGGCTTGGAGGAACCCTGACAGCAACGCCACCATGTTGAAAAATGCTTTTCGTGCAGCCACAGGACGTCGTGTTACGACGCAAACCGTGCGCAATAGGTTGCATGATGCCAAACTTCACTCCCAACGTCCATGGCGAGGTCCATCTTCGCAACCACGACACCATGCAGCGCGGTACAGATGGGCCCAACCGATGAGTGTCGCATATCGCTCCAACCAGACAATCGTCGGAGACGTGTTTGAAAGCAACCCGATCAGGCTGAACGCCTTAGACACACTGTCCGGCGAGTGCAGCAAGGTGGAGATTCCCTGCTGTTTTGGGGTGGCATTATGTGGGGCCGACGTACGCAGCTGGTGGTCATGGAAGGCACCGTAACGGCTGTACGGAATGTGAATACCATCCTGCGACCGATAGTACAAACATATCGGCAGCATATTGGCGAGACATTCGTCTTAATGGACGATAATTCGCAACCCCATCGTGCACATCTTGTGATTGTCTTCCTTCAGGATAACGACATCGCTCCGGTCGAGTGGCCAGCATGTTCTCCAGACATGAACCCTATCGAACATGCCTTGGACAGATTGAAAAGGGCTGTTAATGGACGACGTGACCCACCAACCACTTTGAGGGATCTATGCCGAATTTCCGTGGAGGAGTGGGACAATCTAGACCAACAGTGCCTTGATGAACTTGTGGATTATATGCCACGACGAATACAGGCATGCATCAATGCAAGATGGCGGGATACTGAGTATTAGAGGTACCGGCTGTACAGCAATCTGGGCCACCACCTCTGAAGGTCTCGCTGTATGGTGGTACATCATGCAATGTGTGGTTTTCATGAGCAATAAAACGGGTGTAAATGATGTTTATGTTGGTGTCTATCCCAATTTTCTGTACAGGTTCCGGAACTCTCGGAACCGAAGTGATGAAAAACTTTTTTGATGTGTGTATATAGAGTTACAATATTGTTTGGCCGAATTTGTGGTGGGCCGCATCAAAGTAGTCAAAAGGTCGGTGACTAAAAGGGAAAAAAGAAGAAAAAAATTCTTATGCTTCTTGGCAGATTCGTTGATCATATAGCATGTAATTTTGCATCTATTTTACATTAAGTAATCCGAACACGCTGATCATGCGATCTCTCAGTAAAGAAAACTTCAGAGGGAACAGAAACTATCTGATCATGACGCACAGTTAATGGAAATAAACAATACAGCATCTTAATAGCCCCGAGGCAGGTTCACACTAAGCAGTGAGGTTTATTAATGAGAAGAGCCTACCATGTTTGAGTAGGAAGTTAAAAGAGGTGGTATCTGATGAGGTATATATAGAAAGAGATTCTAAAATAATATTCAATTTATTCCATAGCAGATTTGTGTCAATATTTGATAGTTTCCTTCCTAAAAAGTTATCCAGAAAATTCATTAAAAAACCAAGTAAGCTATGGATAACGAAGATATGGATTTATGCAAATAATTCATTGTATCGCAAAAAATAAAAAAACACATCATTATCACTAAAAACTGTTTTTATTATTGTTATTCTCGTGACAGTAACACATTTTTAATAATTTGAAAGAGTTTTGCACCAGAAATGTTGTGTCACTAAATAGTCGGAACACTCATATTTAAACGATTAAACATCGCATTTAATATAAGTACTTCGGTTCTCGCAGGATGACAGCAGAACTTTAGCCAATATTGCAGTCTGTGCATTAACCATTGGTTGGGTCCGTTGTCTGCAGATCTGGTAAATATCGTGGATGGGATGTGTTTCATGTTGCAAACCGTACAGCCTTTGTTCTACCTCTTCTTCAAAAATAAGTGAAATACTAAAACACATTTGCTGACTGTCTTAGACTGCTTAAACAGTAATATTTACTGTAATCCTTTCCTCAACGAGTATATCTCGGCAGGCAGCAATGTTTCATTCGTTGTCAAGAACTAATAGTGAATAATACCGTAAAAATACTTCTAGATATCCACTGACATCTTCTTATAATGGTATGTGTAATCAGTCTTTGTCAAACGTCATTTCTTTTCACACTTGCAATAAACAATGACTTACATTCAGTGAGCTTAAGGGGAACAGACTTCTTGATTTACAGTGATTGTCTCACCATTTCTACAAAACCGCAGACCACTGTTGTGGCAACACTGCTGCAGCAGACTACGCAACCTACCAAACCATGCTCCAGAGTTGGAAGACCCCATCCACCACTGTAGCAAGATGAACTTCCTCATGCTGTGGCCCAAAACTGCGCTGCCTTGGTCCTTTACATGACCAAAACCAGAGCCCGATCAAAACAAAGCTTCACAGAGCCACTAATAAATACCTGACGCTCAGATATAACAGTATCTTGTCTTCGACTACTAGTGGCGCCGAGACGTACTCCACGCCATGGGGGACAATCAGCTGCATCTACGTCTAGCAGTTGCCAGTGTTGGAGCTGCTGCTAGACTTGATATTGAGGAGCTCGAGCTGGAACCACCAAGAAGGATCACCTCCAGAGGGCCTTCATCCGGTCCCTGGGCATCTCCAAGGCCTCTTGAGTTCGGGGTCTACACGCCAGTGTGCGGACATTTGCCCCGCCGGACATTTGCCACGCCGGACATTTGCCACGATTTTATCTGCTCCTCATCGCTGTTGCGCAGTAAAGATACTTATTGAACCTTTCCGCTGGTTTACTTAACATAGGACCAGAATCTCTTTGGATTTTACGCCACATTTCTAGAGAGACTTTCGTTGTGGAAACTATTAAATGCATCTCGCATTCAAATCCGCACCAAATTTCGAGCCTCAGTACAACTTCGCCAATCTTGGAGATTTTGTGTTCGTCTAAATTATACGTGCCTTTTTCGGTGCTCCTGCAGCAGCTTTTTGTCGTGTTTTGTGTACCATGGGGGATCAGTTCCGTCTCTTATTAATTTATTTGGTACGAATCTCTAGAGTGCTGTTGATACTATTTCTTTGAACTTAAGCCACATATGGTCGTCACTTACATAGTTTGGAAGGATTGGAGACTGTCTCTGAGAAAGACATCAACCGAATTTTTAGCTGCTTTTATAAATAGATATACTTCTCGTTTAGTTTTGGTGAATTTCTTTGTTAAGGAACTGAGTCTCGCTACGACTGTGTGTTCACTAATCCCTGTATCCGTCGTGATGCTCAGGACTATTTGTGGCAAAGAAGTCAAGTGTGTTTTCGTAACCATTTACAATTTGAATGGCCTCGTCAACTAATTGTTAAAAATAATTTTAAAAAAAGCATTTAGAACAATTAAGGAAGTTGTTTTCTATCTACAATAGGGGCTGAAAATGTATTTCTGTCAACATACGGAAGGTAGATTGAAGTCACTGCCAACTATAATTGTATGAATAGCATACCTGTTTGTGATGAGACTCAAGTTTTCTTTGAGCTGTTCAGCAACTGTTTGATCTAAGACCGAGGTTCGGTAAAAGAAGCCAGTTATTAATTTATTCCGGTTGTCGAATATAACCTCTGCCCATACTAAGTCACAGGAACTATCTGCTTCAATGTCGCTTGTGAGCTGAAACACGCATTACATTATTTTTCCTTAAGTTGTGCTACTTGTTTCTGTTGTATTACAGATCATTACAATTATGGCTTTTCCCTCCAAAACCTAGAATGCTTTCTCTGTGACCCTGTAAATACCAGAGCTAAACAATGTAGAACAACAACGTACGTTACAAGCATAGCATTCTGTATTACTTCATTTCCTTATTTCTAACATTTTAAAATTGTACGTCGACTTTAGATGACATGTCAATCATAGATGTTCTTATCTCTATTTAGTGAACGTATTTTCAGTCATGTTTTGAACATTGTCCCGCTACACTTTATTAATTAATGTTTCACCGCAAGGGATATCGGATTTTAGAGAGTAAATTAATATGGAGTATGTCGTTATTCTTTTCAAACATTCACATTCCCATTTCTTCTTTCCTTATTGTCTTTTGGGCATGCAGTTGTAGTAATTAAAGGAGGCACAAATGCAGTGATCAAAAAGAAATGATTAGCGTACATTCGCATTCTCTTTACATCGTTCCTTTCTTGTTGCTCCCCTGCCGATGGACTGTTTCTATCGCAATCAGTAAGCGTGAAAGGAAGCTACCGTACAGACAGAGGGATCTATATTTATACTTGGCAGAACTAATTACATACTGACATAATCGTCGGTATTGCTTTCGTTTCCCAAAAGTCATAAATATTTCGATTTCGGAAAAGAAGTTCTGTATTTCTCCAAGATGTCGAACAAGAAGGTCCCTTACGGACTGGTTGTATCGAGTAAGATGTGGAGACGGTGGTTTGAAAGCGGACAGAAGAAGTACGAGAAAGGGCGTCCCTTACCTGAGGGATCGCTACTCAAGCTACCTGGCGAAGGGGCACGTGTGGCAAATGTCCGGCGTGGCAAATGTCCGGCATTCTACACGTCAGCGTGCGACACGTCTGACTTACAACCGGAGCAGCCGGCAGCCGATTGTCCAACATGCAGACCAGTACCGCCTGCCGAGCATCTGATACTAGTCTCGAGTGTGCAAGACGGCTCATTCATGCCGCCACTTCGCCTTCTTGGAGACCACGCTCTGCCGCGGCTAACCGTGCCACCTTGTGCTACACTGAGGTAGCCATTGGCGCCACCGAGTCTCCCACCGCCAACTTCTGTACGAATAACAAATATTTGTTATTGGAGCTCTTCTAATTCCAAGACCGCTGATTTGCTGGTGTTATGCGACCCATCGTCCTACACACGCCATCTTGGGTTAACAGACGACCATCCTTGCTATTAAATGGTATCCGCAACACCACCTCTATCACACTGCACTCTTGCTATTTACAGATTAGTAAGTACCACACTAAATCCCATTAAAAGTTAACTACTAAAGCATATGTAATACTCCTCCACAGCACATACACTACTTGCGAAGCATACGTAAATTTAATATGCTGCTGTTCTGCACTACACATACCCTTAGTTTTGAATGAAGTAGTTTGTAGACAGCAGTCGAACAGATAAAACAATTTCAGTTTAGCGTTCACAAGTTAGTTATTTACTTCACAGACATTTTATTTTATTGGAAAATTTGTGGCTACATGATAATAGAGATGGGTAAAGTCGTTCATCCTTGGGAACTAGTTCATTGGTGATCGTTCTTTTTTGGGAACCGTTCATTTTTGCTCGTTCACCGTTCATTGTGCTTGGTATATGGTTCTTATGAAAAATTGAAAATTAGTAGCATAGGTGACTGAAGATGGAAGGCGCCAAGAGGGGCACTTGCCTCCACCCAGAGTTTTTATTCACAACAGAATTCTAAAACACTTGTAATTTTCGTGATTCTGCAAAACATCTCGTTTAGCCATCTGTAGCATTATGTGGCTGATCGCAGGGAGAGAATATAAGGTGGCGCACGAAAAACCGGCCCCGAGTACAGACTGCTTGCCAATTACACACGATTTGTTGACCGCTACGAGCAGAAAAGATAAACATATAATAATTAGGCAGTGAAGAAATAACAAATAAGCTAATGCAAACAACTTCGAAACAATAGATGACGATTGGTAAGCGACAATGAGCAATCTAGTACTCGGGGACGACTTTTCGTGCGCCAACCTGTACCACTGAAATGATATTCTAGGGGTTATCATATTCTCTTTACAAAATGTGATACCATACACTCGATTACGAAGCGCGGGCTTTATTCGGTTGTAAGTCTGTCTGACTTCCATAACAATGAACATGCTCTTTTACCTTGCATCAAAAAAAGAAGGAAAATGACCACTCGTGTGTGCCCTGCCGACGTCCTTTGCATGTTTACTAACAAACAACCTTGCCTTTTTACAAGTATTTCTTCTGCTGTTTATCGAAATAGTGAAGTAAGCTGATACGCCGTTTTGTTACCTGAAAAGATGTATGTATTATATACCACGTAATTTTTATGTAACTGACGTAATTATAAAATACATTTTATTTACCGGTCGTAGACGCTGAATAGAATACGAAAAGAACCAGAAGTTCAGAGTTCAAAAAAGGTTTGAAACAGATCAAGAATGGGCGTCCGAAGCGAACGAACAAACAACAACATCTCGATACTGAACTATGAGCAGTCGGCAGTGGAACTGCGACGAGCGGCCACGCGAAGAAGGACGAGTCTGGCCGAGCGAGACCGAGATCGAGACAGACGAGAACAGGACCGAGGCTGGTACGAGACCGGCCGACGTGCCGTTTGGGAACGACACCGACCGTTTCCCGTTCCCGTGAACTATAAGTAGAAAGCCGCGTCCGAAGTGAACGATGAAAGACCATTTCTTAGAATTCGCTCCTCGCTCGTTCCGATCATCTTGGCGAACCGTTCCTTTGGACCTGTTAATTCGCGAACGACCCATCTCTACATGATAGTCCCTTTTTTGTATACTCACAAACTTATTGAAGAGTAGGGAAGTAACATTGCCTTCTAGTATTTTACTTTTAGCTATTTGTGTGCTTTTTAAATTGGAATAAATTATTTACGATGAATTTAACTAACGAACATATATGCTGTAGAGGTATAGTTAAAATGCCGAACTCGTTGAATGTTATCCCACATGCTGACTGTTTATGGTTTTGATGAATCTTAAGTATGTCGTAGAGGGGCGTGTACCGAGTACCTGGCAAGCGGCTTTTCATATGATGGCCCCTAGTTTCCGAGGAAATCTATGTTTCTGTACGAGAATGGCAAGGCGAATTCTTCGGCGACGAAATCATCGTCCCTTTCTGTTTTCGTGCACTGAAAAGTGAATGCCTTACATTTTTTTCCGATTTGTCCGGAGAAAAAGGAAAGGTAAAACTTAAAACTTCATTCTTGCACTTCGTCTGTGTCATCTACAATAATAATGCGTCTTCAGTCAAAAGAGTTTGTACTGCGCTGAATATCGCATCTCCATTTGCAATGGAACTAGCGGAAATCGTGCTGGGAGGTGTATTTGTAAGAAGATTCAAATCGCGAGGCAATATTTCGGTGTATCTGGTGGGGCTAGTGAGTGTGCACTTCGATTACTCATCACACTGCTTTACATCTGATGGAGTTTCTTTTGGGTTTATTTATGTAGTAACGCTTGTTTCTTTCATTTCACTTTACTCTTTTGACGCACGCTACACTGACGACACGTTGCTAACAGCTGATGCTGGCATCGAATGCCAGCTGGTGGTTTACAGGTCTTGGGTATTCCGTAACGGTCTATGAGGGAGAGGGGGACAACAAGAGGTGAGGGTACGTTTAGGAAATGCAGGAAGCTAACGTTGTCCAAATGTTTTGAATTTTTACTGCGAACAACAAACGGAATACACGTTTGAAAAAATTGATTTATTAATAAAATTACCACGGTGAAAATGCCTATTTTTGAATAACAATGCATGACATATACTACTGTATTTAAAGATATTCTGTACAATAAAATTGAAGAAAACGTTGCCGCAGGATTTGACCAGCACCGCTACGTGGTAGCCGTGTGATGCGCTACGCTCGGTTATTCGAAGCATAACTGACGTTGCAGATATGGAAGGTACCCATAAAACTTCGGTCGCATGAAAATCCGTTAAGCATGTGCTCAGGATTAGCCTCACTCAAACGTATCTAAGACTCATCAAACAGGTCTGATGGCCCCCTTGTGAGATGTAATATTCAAAATTTTTCGAAATAAACTCGTTCTACCGAAGGTGTGGAATTGCCTCAGAATATTACAGCTGAAGAAAATAATTGGAAATACGCAAAATACGATAACATTTAATCTTATTGATGTAGATTTCAGTTCAGGAAACGACTCGAAGAGCAAGAATTCCTGAACTTAGTAATCTGAGAAGCACAGGGATGTGTCACTTCCAGATTTTAGCGCAGAGATGTGTTACTTCCAGATTTTTCCTGGACAAGCATTTGAATTAGAACCCTGTTGAATGTGCACTTTAGTTCGTTTCACCACCACATCCATAAACGTTTAGGGTCGTTATTACACCTGAGCTACTAGTTTTGAAAAATCTATCTCTCCACTGTCCTCGGATGTCGGAAATGTCCTCTGTTTGATAAACACTTTTCAGTTGTCACTTTACGCACCGAAAACATAGCGCAACGGACGAAATGTGTCTCGTTTCTGTTAAGTGGAAATACGGGGGCGAAGGAAATGCAGTGCGTAAGTTTCTCTGAGATTTTTAACTAAGTTTGATTTAAACGACCACTACAGTTGCGGCAAGAGGCAGAATGTTAATGACAAGTAGTTTTACACTCACACTAAGGAAACACCAAAGTTCTGCAGGAAAATATAGCAAATATTACCACAGATGAAATAGTGGTCACTTAATCAGAATACCTAATTAGAAAAGTTTCGTGAAATGTATGATATACTACAGATTAATTCCTCTTTTAATGTACAAGTTATGGCTGTTCGTTAGTGAAATAATGTTCGAACTCTTTGTGATAAATCAGGCAACGTACAAAAGGCATTTTGTCTTGGGAACCTAATAACTCTGGCGAAGATTATGCGATTACATCGAAATGAACAAAAGACTTGAATATTCATGAGACCCGACAGAAAAAGAAGTACGAACTGACCTGAGCGAGCATCGACGTTTGCTGGCGTCGTTGGCGGGTAGCGTGCGTGTTTTGTGTGTGTTTCCACTCCTCAGACATGCTACCGAATTCACCAAGCACCTTCATAAGCAGCAAATGTACGCAACCGTGAAAAATTGTTTTGTCTCCAAAAATTATTTTCTTCGAAAAAGGTTCCAGAATGTAAGTAAAACTGGGTTAGCGATCTGTTATACATGGATGACCTAAAACAATGTGCAGGAATAATTTTCAGTAGAATGTTACAAATCAGAATACGAGAAAATATTGCACTTCTAGTTTAATGACGTTTGTGGTACGTTTATTCAAAGAAACATTTCGCTGGAAACCAATCTAGGGATTATAACTATTTGTGTGTAATTTTTCTGGAACCAACCCGGAATTCGCTTAGATGGATGTCAAAAGCAGCCGAAAAATAACACCCTGACTACTCGGCATGCTACACTGACACTCGTAAATTCGGATTCGATGCGAATTTCGTTCACCTCTCTGCTCGCAAACCCGCAGCATTACGTTATGCATTGAGGTGACGAAAGTCATGTGATACCGATACCCACATATACGGTTGGCGGTATTATCGCCAGCACAAGATATAAAAGGGCAATGCATTGGCGGAGCGGTCATTTGTACCCAGCTGATTTGTGAAAAGTTTGTAACGCCGGAAATGCATATCCCCCTATTTCCATCTATTGTACTATAATTTTTTTCCTTGTTTTGTTACCTCAAGATATGACATTTCTGTCTCTTTATATATTGTATTTGTTTTACTGTTTGTATGTATATATTTATGCATTTATGTTGGTTTGATTTGTGAATTTTATTTGTATTTATACGCTGGGTCTGGCCTAGGGAAAACTATGCTATCGAACGAATACATCGATAGGTCGTGTGGAGAACCAAAGTGTTGAGGATCTTTGGTAGTGTTAACTCTGCCGCGTGGAGCGCGGGCAAAGCAGAGAGAGTCTGGCTGGGGTGGTGCAGTGGAGCAGGTGTGTTGTGTGAAGCTCCCGCGAGTTGCCGCGCTTTCGGGGTCTGACAGCATGTAATTGCGCTCGACTTGCGATGATAGCTTCTGACATGGTGTCGCGGACGGGAAGCATTAGCTGGTGCACATCAAGAGCCCGTTTCGTCTGGTGACCGTGTCGAGAAGAAGGCGCGCCAACATCCAGCTTCTGCAACAGCGACAGCCGAAAATGAGTGACTGTCGCCACCTCCTCGATCGACGGCTTCTAACCTTCAATCAAGCAACAAGGAAGACTGGAAGCACGTAAAGTTTTAGAGCTGTATGGCAGACCTCAGCTTTTCAAACCTTTAAAATTGTTGCATCACAAAATTACAGCAACTTTGCATGAACCTTTGTTGCTCATTGTCCCAATTGCATTACCAAGCAGGGTCCCTTCCTTTTCCGAAATGAGCCCGAGTGTCGTTGAAATTCAAACGCCAGCATCATTCGATTTCACTGCTTTAATTTCAAAGTTCAGTTAAGGTATTCATAGCTGGCTACAATATTTAGATTGCACAAGCACAAATTAACAGTGCGAGTTTTGTTACCGTATTTTAGCTTACCTGTGACTGCAGCTCAGCTTGGTACGTACTAAATTTTACTATTGTTAATTGTTCAGAATCATTTAATTCAAGTTCAAAGTTAAATCTCTTATTTCTAAATTGCGTAGATTCAAGTAGCTTTTGAAATGATTGTTGAGGTAGTCCAAGACTAACCGTATTTTACTGAATTTCGATGTGCTTCAGAAAGAAAGCTCACTATTAACTTCAGTCACTAAATTAACTTTCGATTTTCCGGTTTTATTAATTCTTTTGCTAAATTAAGTCAGAGTGTAGCGAAATTTATTACTTCTGACAAACTTTCAGTTTTCACACTACACGTGTCAACCTTCAGTTGCCACGCTTCTAGTGCTAATTATATGTGTAATAACCTTTCTTTTTTCAGTTACTATAGTAATTGTCCTTAGGACTGGCGACCGTAATTTCCCCCAAATCTCAAATATCTAATTACCGCTAGTTAATTGTTAACGTAACGGCCGCACATTTACTTTCTTTATTAATTTTACCCCTTTTCAAAATTAATTTCCACCAGTTTCATTTGCATTTTTTGTTTCATTTAGATGTAACCCTTTCTTCCCTCTTTACCGACAAATTAACTTCGGTGACGATTGCTTTTCCCAATTTTCCATTAGGTACACGCGGTTTAATTTTTCACTGTCATTAAGGTCGATAAGTGAGGGGGAGGTTACAAGTTGACCGGCGTGATTATGACCGTAAGACGGGAATAAACAGGCTTTGAACGCGGAATGGTAGACGTATGGGACATTCAATTTCGGAAATTGTTAGGGAATTCAATATTCTGAGATCCTCAGCGTCAAGAGTTTGTTTCAGGCATTGCCTCTCATCTCGAACAGCGCAGTGGCCGACATGCTTCACAACGACCGAGAGCAGTGGAATTTGCGTAGAGTTGTCAGTGCTAACAGACAAGCAACACTGCGTGAAATAACCTCAGAAATCAATGAGGGACGTACCACGGATGTATCCCTCTCAAGGGAACATCCCCATCGCACCCCCCTCAGATTTAGTTATAAGTTAGCACAGTGGATAGGCCTTGAAAAACTGAACACAGATCGATCGAGAAAACAGGAAGAGGTTGTGTGGAACTACGAAAAAATAAGCAAAATATACAAACTGGGTCGTCCATGTGTAATATAGGCAATATTAAGGGCAGTATGAGACGAGGAGCGCCGTGGTCTCGTGGTTAGTGTGACCGGCTGCAGAACGAGAGGTCTTCAGTTCAAATCTTCCCTCGACCGAAAATTTTAACTTTTTATTTTCAGTTTATGTGAAAAACTCTTATGTTTTCATCACTTTTTTTGGAGTGATTATTACATCCACAAGAAAACCTAAATCGGGCAAGGTAGAAGAATCTTTTCACCCATTCGCCAAGTGTACTAGTTAGGTGGGTCGACAACATATTCCTGTCATGTGACGCACATGCTGTCACCAGTGTCGTATACAAAATATCAGACGCGTTTTCCTATGGAGGAATCGGTTGACCTATGACCTTGCGATCAAATGTTTTCGGTTCCCATTGGAGATGCACGTCCTTTCGTAACTAATCACACGGTTTTGCAGTGCGGTCGCAAAACACAGACACTAAACTTATTACAGTGAACAGAGACGTCAATGAACGAACGGACAGATCATAACTTTGCGAAAATAAAGAAAGCAAAATTTTCAGTTGAGGGCAGATTTGAACTAAGGACCTCTCGTTCCGCAGCTGTTCACGCTAACCACGGGACCACGGCACTCCTCGCCTCATATTCCCCTTAATGTTGCCTATCTTGCGTGGACGACCCAGTTTGTATATTTTGCTTATTTTGTTATAGTTCCACACAACTTCTTCCTGTTTTCTCGATTGATCTGTGTTCAGTTTTTCACGGCCTATCCACTGTGCCAACTTATAACTAAATCTGAGGGGGGTGCGATGGGGATGTTCCGTTGTTAGAACAGCGCGGCGAAGTTTGGTGGTAATGGACTTTGGCAGCAGACTACCGACACGAGTGCCTTTGCTAACAGCACGACGGCGCGTGCAGCGCCTTTCCTGGGCTCATGACCATATTGGTTGGACGATAGACGACTGGAAAACAGTGGCCTGGTCAGATGACTCCCAATTTCAGTTGGTAACAGCTGATGCTAGGGTTCGAGTATGACCCAGACTCCACGGAGCCATGGACCCAAGTGGAAGGCACTGAGCAAGTTGCTGGTGGGTCCATAGTGGAGTGGGCTGTGTTGAAATGGAATGGATTGGGTCCTCTGGTTCAACTGAACCGATCATTAACTGTAAATGGATATGTTCGGCTACTTGGAGACCATTTGCAGCCGATCACGAACTTCATGTTCACAAACAGCGATGGAATATTTATGGATGATAATGTGTCATATCACCGGGCCGGAATAGTTCGCGATTGGTTTGAAAAGCGTTCTGTACAATTCGAGCGAATGATTTGGCCACCCAGATCGCCCGACATGAGGCCCTTCGAACATTTACGGGACATTATCGAGTGGTCAGTTCGTGCACAAAATCCTGCACCGGCAACACTTTTGCAGTTATGGACGGATATGGAGGCAGCATGGATAAATATTTCTGTAGGTGACTTCCAACTACTTGTTGAGTCCATACCACGTCGAGTCGCTGCATTACGCCGGGAAAAAGAAGGTTCGACATAATATTAGGAGGTATCCCATGATTTTTATCACCTCTGTATACGAACTGGCTTTAATCAAGCCATTGAATGGTATTTACTTTACTAGTCCACTCTCTTCGTAAGTGCAGTACGTATACCATTGAACAAATGACTCTCAGATACAAAACACGACCCTCCGAAAGCTTCTTCACATCTACAGAAATTCGGTCTAATATACCGTAGCAGCAAAAATTGATTCGACTATGTACATTAACAGTTAAAGACTACACGCCTCTCTTTTGCGTATGAACTCTCCGCAGCTGTGAGCTACGCAAACTCACCAATTCACAGAATCTGCCTTAATGTCGTCAACTGTCTGGAATCAATGAAGTGGTGAAGCACATATCTTCAAATAAAAAATGAAGTCATCGCAGAAAAGGGGCATGTTCGGGGGACTTATTAGCCCCTTCGTGGTTCTACTTGATGTTAAATTCTTTGTCAACACTGTTTCAAAGAAGAAGGATACAGAAACAGTGACCAAAATCGGATTACCCATTTTTAATACATAAACCACTCCGTCTACAGGCCACAAGTGGCCCATCGGGACCATCCGACCGCCGTGTCATCCTCAGAGGAGGATGCGGATAGGAGGGGCGCTACTATTCGGTCGAGTAGCTCCTCAATTGGCATCACGAGGCTGAGTGCACCCCGAAAAAATGGCAACAGCGCATGGCGGCCTGGATGGTCACCCATCCAAGTGTCACGGGAACCGGTGTATCCACTGCGGCAAGGCCGTTGCCATATTTTTAATACATAGAGTGATTAACGAATATACTTGACACTAAGTTCTCCGTGAAGAGTATTATCGCATAAATTAGCACCTGGGTTGACCTATACCAATTTATGCTTTTAGTGCAATCGCTAACTGATCGGAACGCAGGAAATCGAATCACTAGAATCTTCCATACCTGCATCCAAAGTTTTCAGTTCAAAGATATTATTTGTTATGAAAAGAAGATTTAAAAAACAAAGTGAAGAGGAAGCCTCCATAAGCTATAAATGGACACACAGGGCCAGTTGTTAAGGTTGAGAACATTAATGCTGAACATAATTTCACCTCACAACCATTTGTCGGTGAACTGCCAAATGACAAAGAGAGAATGAAGAGATGCTACAGGAAAGTTCCCCTAGTTCTATAAATGTCTTATATAAACTGAAATAATTCCATACTGGTCCTGGTGCGACGTTTTGCGCTGAGATAGGACTGCAATCAGACAGTTTTTTTTTCAGACTTATTTCCATAGCCATTTGAAATTTAGTCTTATACACTTCGTCCGACGCTGTTCTAATTTGTTGATACCTTCCGAATAATAGGAATTGTCCAAGTCTGCAAAATAGCTATTAGTTGCTGTAATCACCTCGTCGTTTGAATAAAATCTTTGTCCAGCCAGAGATTTCTTCAAATTTGGGAACAAATAGTAGTCTGAGGGAGCCAAGTCTGGAGAATTTGGGGATGTGAAACGAGTTGGAATCCTATTTCCATTAATCTTGTGACCACAACTGCTGAAGTGTGTGCTGGAGCATTGTCGTGATGGAAAAGGACGCTTTTGAGGGCCTATCACCGGCGTTTGTCTTGCAGCTCGGTTTTCAAACGGTCCAATAACGATGAATAATATGCGCCTGTAATAGTTTTACCCTTCTCCAGATAGTCGATGAGGATTATCCCTTGCGATTCCCAAAAGACAATCGCTATAACCTTTCCAGCCGAAGGAATGGTCTTCGCCTTCTTTGGTGCAGATTCTCCCTTGGTAGCCCATTGTTTGGATTGTTGTTTGCTCTCAGGAGTATAGCAATGTATCCATGTTTCATCTACAGTGACGAAACGACGCTTAAAGTCCTGCGGATTCTTGCTGGACAACTGCAAACCATCATTGGAACACCGCACACGATTCCGTTTTTGGTAAAGCGTGAGCAATCGCGGAACCCATCTTGCGGATAGCTTTCTCATGTCCAAATGTTTATGCAAAATATTTTGTACACATTCATTCAAGATTCCCACAGCACTAGCAATCTCGCGCACCTTAACTCTTCTGTCATCCACCACCATATCATGAATTTTATCAATGCTTTCTGGAGTCGTAACCTCCACAGGGCGTCCAGAACGTTCAGCATCACTTGTGCCCATACGGACACTCCGAAAATTTTGAAACCACTTATAAACTGTTCTAATCGAAGTTACATAGTCGCCGTAATGTTTATCAAGCTTCTCTTTAGTCTCCTGGGGCGTTTTGCTTTCCATAAGGTAATGTTTAATCACCACACAAAATTCTTTTTCGCCCATTTTGTGACAATCACTCGACTTCCTTGATTCACACGAATGCCAAACACAAATAAATAGACCAATATGGCTGCAACTTGGTGTGCCATCTCTTGGACTTTGCACGGACTTTTCAAACGCCCCTCGTATTAGTCCTACCCCACCACAGTTCCGTGGGAGTGTAAGGGAAACATACTGCACTTTGAATAACATCCGTGTGCTAACGTAGGAGCCCAATGCCATCAACAGATGTCGAGCCAGGAGAGTTGGGACCGGTAGTGCCTGGGCCACTTGTAGTATACGGGAGGTGTGATAGATGTTCCACACAGTGGGTCCGCTGGATAATGTCGAGGGCTCGTAGCCGGTGATCTGCAAGGCTATCCCTGATCGTTTGGAGCAACCGCCTACCGTTAACAACCGCTGATTGAAGGAGATTGGTGGTGAATTCAATGCCAAGGCATCGAACCACGGTGGCGACGCTTCTCTCTGGTAGGCCCTCACCAATGATTATGGCCTCGGATTTGGACACGTTGAGGGAGCTGCCCGATGCTTCACCTTAAGTCGCCACCCGTGTCAGGGCTGCTCGAACTTCAGACCCACTGCGAAGATAAAGAACAAGGTCGTCGGCATAGGCCATGCAATACCTTCCAAACGTTGGCGCAGTCCCTGGAAGAGGGGTTCCAAAGCGAAAGCATATAATATCGTGGAAAGGGGGCAGCCTTGCCATACAGATCGAGCTGTGACAAGAGGGGGAGTAAGGCGGCCGTTGTACATGATTCTGGAGGTCCCGCAGCTCAAAAGCCGCAAAATGACTGTGATTAAACCGCCATGGAAACCCATATGTTGAAGAACTGTCCGCAAATGGGAGCGGTCTACACCGTCAGAGGCCTGGATCTAAGCACGACTCATGACCCACCCTCACAGTTTTACTTCCGTTAGTACCTCATCTCTTGCTTTCCAAGCATTACAGCAGTTCTCCTGCACACCTTGAGAAACTAGCATGTTGTCGAGGCATGGCTTAGCCACAGCCTAGATGATGTTTTCAGTAGTCACGAAATGTGAGGAGCAGAATTTTCTATGAAGTTTGGAAGGTAGGAGACGAAGTACTGGTGGGGATAAAGCTGTGCGGGAGGGTAGTTAGTGGTGCTTTGATAGCTCAGTAGATATACAGTGAAAGGTGGCTACACTGAGCCACAGCGTCAGAGATCGCGCTAGAGAGTATTGTTCCGCCGCCTCCACTGGCAGTGATTATTGAGATGTCGTAGTGGGCAGTGCCTGTCGAGGACTCGTAGTAGTCAGTGATTATTGAGATGTCGTAGAGGGAGTGCGTGTCGAGAACTCGTAGTAGGCAGTGGTTATTGAGAGGTAGCGGAGGAGTGTGCTCGCTGAGATGTCGTAGTGAAAAGTGTTTGTTCCATGTCTTATGCAGTTGTTTGATGGAATAGATAGCAGATGTTGTTCTAATGGAGATATTGTAATGATTTGAGAGGTTTTCATCAATATATGAAGGTAACAAAACTTGATTTATTTTTCATTATTTTAATGTTGTAAATAATGCGTCATTACAGGTTCAGTCAACAAAGCATCTGGCTTGTGTTCTTGGATTAGAGTGTAATTCTGGTTCTCTTGAGTAATTATGGTATTTTTATTTTCTTTAATTAATTCAGTATAAATGATATTTAAAATTTCTTGTGTCATTGAAGAAGAACCGTGCCAGATGCGTACGTTGAGTCATACTTCCACACACAGAACAGTTACACTTGTGCTTTGGTTTCGTAGGTTTTATAGTTGTTGGGGACTTAATTAATTAATTGTGTTAATGAAAATTTCCATGTCATTCTTTGTTGTTGTTCTATGCAGTCAGATTGCGTAATAATACTAGTCAGGGCCAACCGTTTACGAGACTTCGTAATCGGACAGACAGCTACAAAATCAAAAAAATTTAAATTATTTGCATTATATATTTTAATTAAGCCCCCATGTACGTGGCGACCGCTGCTTCGGATCGTCCCTTGGAATTCTTCTGATTGTAAAAATAGTAGACAGTAGTATTGTTGTAGTAATTTGTAGTTTAGTAATTGTAGTCTATTTTGCATGTGTAGATTTGGTAATTGTCATTCTTCTAATGGTATTTTTATTTTGCAAAATTTAATTTTGTTATCTTGTATACGGGTTTGACAATTTTGTGCAGTTAGGAAGATTTCAATTGTTCGTTAATCGTGTTTGAGGGAAACATTTCGTGTGAATGGTATTGTTGGAGATAAAGTGTCATTGTGTGTAATTTTCATATAGTGACGAGTTTTGTATATTTTGTAAATGTTTACGCGATCAATGAAAAGGGCAAAAATGATGGATAGTCAGAATGACGAAATTGTTGACATGGCGAACTCGCCAACACAGGACAACAGTATGATGAATAATGAAGTTGAAAACAATTTAATAAGCAGGGAAAATAGTCCAGAACCATTTCAAAATTTTTCACAATCAGAAAATTTTCAGAATACGAGATTAACGACAGAAGATTCTGTAATAGTATCGAACACAGATAGCCTTACAGCTATGACGAAGGAAGCTGGTTTTGCGGGAAATGTTAGGGGCGAAAAGAATTTCGAACAAGTTAATATGGAGCAGTTGATGAGTGCAATATTAAATTTTCGATCTGAATTTAAAATTGAGATGGGAACAATGGGATCACAGTTACGATCTGAATTTAAAACAGAGATGGGAACTTTGGCAACACGGTTAGACTCACAAATGGAAACACGGAGGGGAGCAATGGAAACACGGTTTGGATCTGAATTAAAAACAGAGATGGGAACAATGGAAACACGGTTAGACTCACTGGGATCACAGTTAGGATCTGAATTAAAAACAGTGGCAACACGTTTAGAAACAGAGATGGAAACAATGGAAACGCGGTTAGACTAGCGAATAGGGACATGTTTCAAAAATATGAAAGATGAATTAAAGAAAGAAATCAGAGAAGAAGTACAACCAATTTTGAATTCTCACAATAATAGATTAATTGCAGTAGAGATTAGACAAAGGGAACAGGATAGAGAACAGGAAGAAAGAGATCGCGTGATAGTACAAAAATTTTCAGAGTTAAATTTACAACGTGTACACGATAAGGAAGAAATATTTGAGAAAATCGAGGAATCCGTACCAAATGACAGATTAAATAACCTAACACAACAGTATGAACAGTTAACTACTAAATGTGTCAATACTGAAACCCGAGTCGCGACACTTACGGAAGACGTAAATAAACAGAAAGAAAAAATAGGTGACTTATCGGAAAGAGTTGAGGAAATTTCAGATAAATTGACAAATCTTAGTTTACATGGGGACAGAGATTCGGATGATACAGCTCCATTGCCATTTTCGGAAACTGAAGAGTACCAGAACATAAATAAACATGTTGAAAATCAGGGAAAGTTTAATGAACGCGTGAAAAGGGAATTTGAGGCATTACAAAAGCAAGTCAAACAAATTGAAGGCGAAATCGCAGGAAAAGACAGCAAAAGAAATTTAGAATCACAGATACCAGGGGGGTTTGAAGAAAATAATTTGTTTCATTTACGGGATGCAACAAGAGAGCGCCAGGCGCGCGAACTTGACAATAATCGACATTCAAACTGGGACAGACGCGGTAGGTCTTTGTCGCCACGAGGCGAAAACTTTGACTATAAACACTTCTTAACTGTTCGGAAATTTAAGATCTTTCGCAATTCTAAGAACGACATACATCCATGTTCATGGTTAGATCAGTTTACGTACGCACTTCCGCCGAATTTGCCACTAAGTCACAAACTGAAATTTATGTGCAGCTATTAAAGTCCTCAGGGGATTCACTACACTAAGTGGATATGTGCCGTAGCGTGCATAGGGCCCCGAGCTGTAGTGGTGCTATTTCCCTTTTAGTTTTCTGCACCGCTGCCTACTCTTTCACTATTCTTTGCATCTATAAAAACAATTCTTCTACTATCCATCTATCTAGACAGTAGGTAAAGAATAACCGGATTTGACTGTTTTACCCAAAAGTGACTTTGGAAATTACCGTTTTGACTTACTATATTTTCAGCAGCATTCATTCGTAGCTTAAATGAAATTTTACCTGTTTATCTTCGTGACAATATTACTTCATATGTTGACGATATTCTTATTGCTAAACGTTCCTGGAGTGAGCATAACAAAATTTTGGATTCATTATTACGTATTTTTGCAAGAGTTGGCATTACAGTGAACTTAGAAAAATCTGAATTTGGTCGTTCTCAGGTGAAATTTCTCGGTCACATTATTTCTACAGAAGGTATTCTTCCTGATCCAGAGAAACTAGACGCTATTCGTAATTATGCTGTTCCTTCCACAAAACTTGATGTTCTTAGTTTCCTTGGTGTCTGTAATTTTCTTAGACGCTTTGTTAGATTGGATGATTTGGCCACACCTCGTTTACACATTTCAGTTATGCACATTTTGGTCCCAGAAAATGCTTTCATAAATTACGAGAAAATTGTTACTTCAGTAATATGGAAAAGCGTATTCGTTCTGTTCTTGCCAAATGCAAATTATGTCAACAGGCTAAGCCGCCAACTGTTTCTCACAGAGCACCGTTGTTTCCTATCATTCCAGCGAAATTAAAGGACATGGCTGCAGTCGATTTGTTCGGTCCAGTGGTTCGTTCTACTAATGGTTTTGCGTACATTTTGGTAGCAGTGGAATTGACATCAAAATATGTGTGTTTTACACCTTTACGCAAAGCAACAGCTCGTTCAGTATCTAATGCTTTCATCAAACATTTTCTTAAAGAAGTTGGTCATGTTGATAAGGTTATATCAGATAATGGATCACAGTTTCGCTCTAAAATTTGGCTTCGTACTCTACGGCGTCGTAAGGTTAAACCAATTTTCATTTCACTTTTTCACCCTCAATCTAACGCTTCAGAGAGATGGATGAAGGAAATCAATAAATTGTGCCGTCTTTATTGTCATCAGAATCACAGAACTTGGGATCAGTATCTTCATATTTTTCAAAACATTCTGAATGAACTTCCTAATGACTCAACTTCTTTACTGCCTCTATTGATATTAAAAAATAAAGTACCAACAAATCGCATTTCTGAAATCGTTCCTTTTCCGCCTTCACGGAAACTGCGGCATTCTGAAGTTGTCAACCTGGCTCTACGAAATATTGCATCTGCGGCTGCTAGAAGAGAGAAATCAGCTAAACGTCCTGGTCGTTTAAAAATTTTGTCAGTTGGTCAGAAGGTGTTAATTAAATCTCATCGTTTGTCTCATAAAGGAAAAGGCTTATGTCGCAAATTTTTTCTGCTTTATAACGGTCCATACAGAATTCGCAAAATTATTCGTGATAACACTGTTGAAGTAGAAACTCTTAAATCTCGGCGCTCTAAGGGAATACATCATACATCTAACGTTAAAATTTTTGTGGAATGACATACTTTCGAGAAATCAACAGTTGTACGTAAACACACGGAGAATGCAAGGATACCGCGCCGCGTGCCGGCGGCGGCTCAGACTCAAAGCAACAGTCAGTCTGCTCGCCGCACAAGGCAGTCGTTGACCGCAAACAATTACTTCCTACGTCACGCGCCTACAGCTGATCCAGCGCTCAGTGCGAATGCACTGACAGCCGTAAACAAATACACAGTCTAATTTCTCCGATTAAATTCAGTATAAAGCTATAGTAACTTGATGAATTATGTTATTAACGTTCAGTATTTTTCAGGATACGGTTGTATAAAGTATTTAAGACCTTCAGGTAAATTCTGTGTGTGTCCGACGTTAAGAGGACTTGCTATGGAGAAAATTTCAGGAAGAATGTAATTTCGAAAAAAAAAAGAAGTCAAAAACTAAAAAGGTAACTATTAATTGAGTTTATTTTTCAGGTAACATAATTCCACCTAGGTACGTACTTTAGACGTAATTTGCTGCTCGCGATTACGTGATTCAGACTTTGTGCTAAATTTCATGTTCTATGAATTTACTTGTGAAGCGACGTGCTTGTGTACATTTGCTGATTTTGACAATTATTGATTAATGAACAGTGTTGTTACTTATGTATATTATGCATCGCTTGGCTGCTATGCTTTTTCACTGATGTTTTATTTTTTTATTATGTGCCTGCTGTGCTTATTTATTTAAATTGTAATTGTCAACTGATTAATTGTGCTGACTGTGGTTATGTATGTAAGTTATACTTTGTGATTTATCTGCTTGCGCCTTCATGTTTACTTATTAAGGTCACATATGAACATTTATTTGCTTATGCTGATATGATGCTAATGACCTGTTTATTATGTAAGATATATATTTGCTGCTTTGTGTATGGATTGCATATTTATACACATTTCTGTTTTGTTGTCATAACTACTCTTCAATTTAGAGTATAGCAATGCTGATGTACAGTGTACGAGCATAGAGTTTAGGTTACACTATGGTATTAATTATTGTTCGCTTGGCAGAGCCTCGTTGTATGAATTGTGCTGCATCCACTTGTTGACATTCTGTTCTCTACTGGTATATTTACTCGCTGTTGCATGTTTTGCTTACGCTCAGTGCCTTATATTTTTAAGATAAGAAAATGAACTGCTATAATTCTACGAACGACATTGGTACAAGAAACTGCATAGAAGTCACATGAGCTGGAGGCTTTATGGAAGCTGTATAAATTTATGCTAATAGGAAGGAAGCTAACGACATGACATACCAACACTAGGTTAGACCATTGACAGTTATTACACTGCATTTTTCGTGAGTAATTGAAATAGGAAGTGACACTTGACACATGAAATACTCCACATGTTTGCTTCTGTTTGCCATGATTCTTGAAGTGGTGTACACACTGTGAAATATTGTGATCATTCACACTTCGTAATCGTACTTACTTACTGAGAGTTATTCGAACTAAAGTCTGTTAGAGGATGGACAAGGAACCAAAATGTATCTTATAATTTATAATGAGTAGAAAATTTGGGTCAGATGGATTACACAGAGGTTGTGTGTGGACACTGTGTCTTCGGATTGTATGGGATGATGAATTGAAGTTGCACTAGGATTTTGTCTGTACTTGTTCGAGGAGACTGACTAGAGGAAAGAGTTGTTATGGAAGTGAAATGATATTGGTGCTGAGGTTTATATGTATCGACGTATTGAAGAGGTATTATTGAAGTATTAAGATTAAGTGATGATTATTGGAGTTTTAGTGGACAAGAGGTAAGGTAAATGATATTGATGATAAGGTTTATATGTATCGACGTAAGAGGTATTATTGAAGTATTGAGATTATGTGATGCTGATGATTATTGGAGTTTTGGTGTATAAGAGGTAAAGTAAGTGAGGAGCATATTTTTTTTGTTGGTCTATATGGAACAAGGAGGATGAAGATGGCAGACTAGAACACTCAAGTAGAAGGAAGATTGTCTACACACACATTTTGTTAAATCACTAAGCAGTATATACCTTTTTTTTTGGAGAGAGGAAGTAATTGCATATCTTGGCTCACTGACAGTTGTTCAGCAACCGTACATTTTGATCTGGCTTGGCAAACATTGGTCTTGACATGATGACTATGACGTTGACTAACTATTATTGACTGTTATACATTGCTGCCACTACTACTTGATACACATGATGAACATAAAATTTGACAGAATTGCATTTACACAGTTAATACTATTCAACTACACAGGAGCACTAAATGTGGATGAAAGATGAGTGAGTGTGTTTTGTGTGTTTTCCTTTTATAATCCCAGAGAAGTGATCCCAACCTATCTCCTAAATATTATTTTACTTGTTTGTTGTGGCTTGCACTGACACCCATAAATATTATAGGTTTACTGATATTTGTGTATTTGTAATAGTTAATATGACAATTATGTGACATCATTTGTGTGTTTGTTATGATTTGTATGTTTAGTGTAAAAGCATTTGTACGTGCATTCAAACTATTGTTCATGCCTGAACTGTGTGATTAGTGATGGTGAATATTATGGACTGTTACTTGCACTTTTTCTACATGATTCGTGCCACTAGGACATGTTTAATTTCTGCTGATGAACAGTGTGATTAGTGAAAGTGAATATTATGGACTGCGGTCTGCACCTGTTCAACATTGCTGGTGCCACTAATGGAACTGCTTATACTGAAATGGTGTTACTTGTTGGTGTCTGCACCTATTCAACATTACTGGGTGCCACTGATGGACTGCTTCTACTGAAATGATGTCACTTGTTGGTGTCGGCACCTGCTCAACATTGCTGGGTGCCACTGATGGACTGCTTCTACTGAAAAGATGTCACCTGTTGCTGTGTGCACCTGCTCAACATTGCTGGTGCCACTAATGGAACTGCTTATACTGAAATGGTGTTACTTGTTGGTGTCTGCACCTATTCAACATTACTGGGTGCCACTGATGGACTGTTTCTACTGAAAAAATGTCACTTGTTGGTTTTTGCACCTGTTGACCATTGCTGGGTGCTACCGCTGGAACTGTCAACTACTTGTTTCTTGGGCTATGGAAAGCGTTTATGTGAATATTTGTATAAACTGATTTTTTGTGTATTACTGTTTGTGAAAAGTTATGAGACTCTTACCTGCACATATTCGTCATTGCTGACGCTATTGATTGAACTGTTTAACCACATAATACTTGTGTAAACTATTATGTAAAGTCACATGTATGAAAGAATTTGTATTGCTTACTGTATTTTATATATTAGGTTATTGAAAGGTCAGTGCAAAGCCAAAATTTTATCTAGTATGTGATATTTACGTATTAATATTATCTTTTATTTTTGTCTGTATTTTTTTGACGAATTTGGTGGTATTTTCACCACCAATGCTGGCAAAAATACCATCAAATTCTAGCCCGTGGAGGAAGGGCATATGAAAGGTGGCTACACTGAGCCACAGCGCCAGAGATCGCGCTAGAGAGTATTGTTCCGCCGCCTCCACTGGCAGTGATTATTGAGATGTCGTAGTGGGCAGTGCCTGTCGAGGACTCGTAGTAGTCAGTGATTATTGAGATGTCGTAGAGGGAGTGCGTGTCGAGAACTCGTAGTAGGCAGTGGTTATTGAGAGGTAGCGGAGGAGTGTGCTCGCTGAGATGTCGTAGTGAAAAGTGTTTGTTCCATGTCTTATGCAGTTGTTTGATGGAATAGATAGCAGATGTTGTTCTAATGGAGATATTGTAATGATTTGAGAGGTTTTCATCAATATATGAAGGTAACAAAACTTGATTTATTTTTCATTATTTTAATGTTGTAAATAATGCGTCATTACAGGTTCAGTCAACAAAGCATCTGGCTTGTGTTCTTGTATTAGAGTGTAATTCTGGTTTTCTTGCGTAATTATGGTATTTCTATTTTCTTTAATTAATTCAGTATAAATGATATTTAAAAATTTCTTGTGTTGTTGAAGAAGAACCGTGCCAGATGCGTACGTTGTGTCATACTTCCACACACAGAACAGTTACACTTGTGCTTTGGTTTCGTAGGTTTTATAGTTGCTGGGGACTTAATTAATTAATTGTGTTAATGAAAATTTCCATGTCATTCTTTGTTGTTGTTTCATGCAGTCAGATTGCGTAATAATATTAGTCAGGGCCAACCGTTTACGAGACTTCGTAATCGGACATACTATACTAAATCGAGAATTGAAAATTATTTTCATTTTATTTTAATTAAGCCCCCGTGCAACAGAAAGGGAAGAAAGTTGGTAGAGTACTTGCCTGCGAAAGGCATAGGTTCCACGTTAGAATCCCGGTCCGGCACACATTTTTAATCTAACAGCAAGTTTCAAAAAAGAGCACAGTCCGCTGCAGAGTGAAAATTCATTCTGGATATCTACCATATTTTCAACAAATGATATTTATTTGGTCGTCTTACATTATTATATATCGTCTCTAAAGCATAGCAGATACTGGTTGTACGGCTTTTCTTCGCTTCTGGACAGGCCTTCTTCCAATGTCGTTAAAGGAAATAGTCCCGAAGACCTAAGAGAGGTAGAAATTTAATAGGTGAACCAATCCCGGCCAATACGATGTCATTGGTCAGCGAACACCATTTGAGGTCAGTGAGCAGACAGCAGTACGACCAACTTCAATTCTCCAAGGCGTTAATCGGTGACAGTGATGGTGTTTCTAGGGATATTTCTCGCACCGGTCATAAACAAGTCGTGCTGTTTCGTCTATGACATTTACCGGTCAATCTAAAAACTTTGTTTAGTAATAGAGTTAAAAACAGAAGGAGGCTGATCAAATTTGCAGAACGTTGCATAATCGTCTTTAGCGTTCCTTTTAGTTGCATATCTTTTCCATTTAAAATGATTGTCAGTTCAATATGTATACAAATTTCACGATAACAAAATTTCACATCAGATACGTTACGCAAGTTAATAAATGACGCTGATCTTGCCTTGTACGATTGATAAGGTAGGTTGTCTAGTTCATAGATGCTAAACGAGTCGGAATCCAGTTCTTGGTGTTGATTCTTCTTAAATGCCTTCCAGTTCACAAGTCTGTTCCGAATGAAAGGGAGGACAGTTAAAATTTCCATCTGGCCATCCAGATTTAGATTTACAGTGATTTTCCTAAATCGCCACAGGCAAATGCTGGGATAGTTCCTTTGAAAAGAGCACGGCCGATCGCCTTCCGCGTCATTCCATATCCGAGATTGTGCTCCGTCTCCAGTGACCGCGCTATCAACGGGTCGTAAAACCCTAATCCTCCTTCCTTCCTTCCGAATGAAAGTCCTTGTCTTAACGTGCAAGGATATGATTTTTTTGTTTGCTATGTCTAAATGAGAATGTAGGATGGATGTCAGTGTTTCCCATCACGTTTTTGCACTTCGAAATAATTTGTACATGGAAAGGAGAGAAAGCGTTTACGATCTCTACCACAGGTGTCAGCCATTCACGCGATGGGGATGTGATACATCCTTCAGAAATCGCACTGATCCAGTCATGACCTGTGATTTCTTTTGTGGAAGGCATACAACTCCTGTTTAATCTGTTTGTTTACGCTAGTTTACTTGTGTTTAATCCCACATAACTTGCCACATACTTCAATGCACTCTGTGCACATCTTCACTGAGACGTGCTGAACTACTGAAGTGAATATTTAAAAGTAAGTTTTCCTCGCTTCTGCCTTCGCCATTATTGTAGGATGAAGTAGCGCCTGGTTTGATGCATAACTGACTAGAAATAAAGTTTTCATAATCCGCACTGACTTCAATAGGCGTAGAAGGATGGCTTCTGCTCTCAGCAACTACACCAGAGAAACCAATAGTGTTCACATTTCCCCGAGTATTAAGAAGCACTTCCAGTTTTTTCCTTTTCCTTTAATGGTGTGAGACTGTTGTAGAATGCACGAAGACTGCGGACTTTGTAAATATTATCGCTAGACAGTGCTGGCCCAATCTGGGAGCTCTCATGTTTCTTTTGTAATTAGGGGTAACAATAAGTCATACCATCTGAAATGAAAGACGATTTAGTCTTCTTCCTAGATACATATCTGAACAAATTACCTAAAATATGATGAAAATGTTCTGATCTTTTAAGGTTTGGTCGTCTGCGACGCTCATGGATGACTTCTCTTCTTTGGATTACATCTTGTTTAACACATCGAACGTATCGCTTACTAGTTCAGTAAAATTGTTTTTCACCTTCTCTTTTGCGCTTTGTGGCGTCATTATTATTATTATTATTTGCACGGATAAAGTGTCGTATCAGATGAATCGTAACATATTCGACTATCAGTATACATTTCATCGATGGTAAGAACATAAACAACATTGTTCTAACACCAGTTGAGTTTAAAAGCCCTATTAAAATTCCACAAGTACACTGAAGTTGCTTCCACATTTTTGTAGCGTTGAAAAACACCGTAAGTGATACTTCTGTCTCCTCAGATGAGTTTCGAAGAAAGTCCGCTTAATTCAAGTACCCTATTTCTGTCTTATTTGCTCCAAGAAGACGCTTTCCGATTTTGAATAAAAAGTGTGAAATACTGCGACAAAGCAGCATGCACGTTATTAGCGCAAGTCTATGTTTAATTTAACAACTGATAAATATTCTTCTGTAAGACGCGACATGACCATTAGCCTTAACCTTCTTCATATCGGTAATTATTTTCGCTAGGAACGCAGTTCTTTTTCTTACTGTCACTAGGCGTTGTTCGTGGTACTCAGTTACTTTATTTCGCATTAATAAAACTGGATAACCCAAATCAGATTCATTAGGAAGACAGGGAAGTCTCGATTCAAGATATTTGTGATCAGTAATTTTATTCTTATTGTTTGAGTTGTTGAGATAGATCAGCAGAGATAGAGGAATTTTATAGTTTGTTTTGTTCTCCATAACAATCTCACTCCAAAATAACTATTTTATGGTCCATGGAAGTTGATTCAAGATGTTTTACTACACAAGAAGCCAATCCTTGCGAACTCCTTGTCCATTCAGTTTCATTCCACACAACATCGTCGTCATTGTAGCATACAGCCGGTATAGAAATTAAGAAGTGCATTCCATCGTATATACACTAGAAGAGGTTGTCCCATAAAGTGCGCCTTAAAACACACTTTCGAGCGACAAGGACGGCTCATTTGATGACTCGGTGCCTGTTCCGCTGCAGTACATGTAGCGCCCTGGAGCTTTTGTGTCCATGGTCTCCGGCAGAAGTCCGAAACTCCACTGTCTAACAGTGACACCAGACGATTTTAATGTGTTATTTAGCTTAGTACATTCAACTATGATACACAGAACGTGAGCTTCTACAGATAGCAGATACACCTGTGGCTGTTTACAAGTAAAATGTGAGTGGATTCTGAATCTCACATAATAGGCGTTCAACATAGTCTTTAAGAATAACTGACAAAAATATTTGTGAAAAATGACTCATATAGACCTAATATTATACACTCCAAAACCATTGACAATATAACAGTAGGCTGCCCAATATTGGGGATGATGAATATCTAAAGAGGCATAAGAAGGTGTGTTTATAGTTTCGCTGACAGATATACTAAGTGCTTTGAGTACCAGATATCTCCTAAAAATGGTTCAGTTCCACACATAAAGCGGCAACAAGTTGGGTATAACACGATTTCCTGTAACCAACACACATTAATGGTCCAATCATGAAAGTAAACAAGTATAACATTTTGGTAGCCAGGCATAAAAAATTGTGTCAATCCCACATGACGCGAACATCAATGACAAAACGGGCTAAAAGAAATTGGAGATCAAGGGCGCGTGGAGATCAGTCATATGTGATGGATGTAAACTAAAGACGTTTCTGACGTGACTAGTACCTCAGAAGCTCTGCCACAAATTGCAGGCAGCTGTAAACGACAGCAGCACGCATAATGTAGTACTGTTGGGAACCACACACAGACTTAGGTTTTGTTAAATCACCTTGACTTTTTTTATGGAAGCAACCACATGTGGACCTCGAGTCCAGTTAATAAAATGCTTAGCCGGCCACTGTGGCCGAGCGGTTCTAGGCGCTTCAGTCTGGAACCGCCCGACCGCTACGGTCGCAGGTTCGAATCCTGCCTCGGGTATGGATGTGTGTGATGTCCTTAGGTTAGTTAGTTTTAAATAGTTCTAGGGGACTGATGACCTCAGCTGTTAAGTCCCATAGTGCTCAGAGAAATTTGAAACATTTTTAATAAAATGCTTAGTTGTTAAAGAAGAAGATAATGAATTTACTTAAAATATACTGATGTTGTTGTTGTTGTGGTCTTCAGTCCTGAGACTGGTTTGATGCAGCTCTCCATGCTACTCTATCCTGTGCAAGCTTCTTCATCTCCCAGTACCTACTGCAACCTACATCCTTCTGAATCTGCTTAGTGTATTCATCTCTTGGTCTCCCTCTACGATTTTTACCCTCCACGCTGCCCTCCAATACTAAATTGGTGATTCCTTGATGCCTCAGAACATGTCCTACCAACCGGTCCCGTCTTCTGGTCAAGTTGTGCCACAAACTTCTCTTCTCCCCAATCCTATTCAGTACTTCCTCATTAGTCATGTGATCTACCCATCTAATCTTCAGCATTCTTCTGTAGCACCACATTTCAAAAGCTTCTATTCTCTTCTTGTCCAAACTATTTATCGTCCATGTTTCACTTCCATACATGGCTACACTCCATACAAATGCTTTCAGAAATGACTTCCTGACACTTAAATCTATACTCGATGTTAACAAATTTCTCTTCTTCAGAAACGCTTTCCTTGCCATTGCCAGTCTACATTTTATATCCTCTCTACTTCGACCATCATCAGTTATTTTTCTCCCCAAATAGCAAAACTCCTTTACTACTTTAAGTGTCTCATTTCCTAATCTAATTCCCTCAGCATCACCCGACTTAATTCGACTACATTCCATTATCCTCGTTTTGCTTTTGTTGATGTTCATCTTATATCCTCCTTTCAAGACACTGTCCATTCCATATACTGATAATCCAAAACATTATGACCACTGCCCACTGCGATGTTGAATCCGCGTGTTGGTGTTGCGGGCACGTGACGCGGTAACAGAAGTATGTAAGCGGAGGATATGGGCTGCAAATGGAGAAATCCCTTGACATAAGCGACTTTGACAAAGGGTACATTATAACTACACAGAGCCCGTGAAGGAGTATCTCAAAAACGGCGAAGCTGGTCGAATGTTCACGTGCTACTCTCGTGAGCATCCACGGAAAGGGATAGAAAGACAGTGAAACTACGACTACGCACTGAATGGTTGGACGTCCACGACTCTTCACAGAACGTGGGGTTCGGAGGTTTGTCATCTGTGTGAAGTAGGATAGATGTTGATCGATGGCATCTCTGCCGAAACAGCACAACGATGGTGTACGCGGAAGTGTTTCGGAGCACACCGTTCATCGTACATCGTTGAACATGGTACTCGGCAGCCGACCATTCTTACTTCCTCACATTTCGACTCAACGTCATCGTCAGTTACGACTGCAGTGGGCACGGGACTATCGGGATTCTACAGGCGATCAATAGAGACGTGTCGGCTCTTCGGGTGAATCACATTTTTACTACACTAGGTCGATGGTCGTCTCCACAAACGCCGTCATCGAGGTGAACGGCGGCTCGAAACGTGCAGCGCGGCACGGACGCAGGCTGGCGGGAGCAGTATTATGCTATGGGAGACATTCTCCTGCGCTTGCGTAGGACCTGTAGTAGTAATCCAGGGCTTCACAACATACGTGCTCGCGGAGCAAGCTGTGAGCAGCAAGGCGCGAGCACGGAGCAGCGCGAGCACGCTACCCCCACTACCGGACCAGAGCGGAGAGTGGGGAGAGTCTCGTGGGGAACACAACAGCTGCCGCCAGTCAATGAAATGCGCGGCCACCTGCAGGGATTTCACTCACGAATTATTACTGCGACAAATGAAACAAATAAAGGAGAATGTACACGTGCCACATAATTTTATTAGCTTAGTGTATGCCTCTACATTCGCATTAATTTGTGAACTGTTACACAATAAAAGGTGTCACTGAAGTGTGGGATTCTCGGTTATCTTGTACTTTTTGCCCTTTACAATTGCGTCTATGTTCGGAGTAATTGTTCTTGTGCATTTTAGGCGCAGCGTGCAGTTTAAATTTCGATCAGACAATGCGTTTCTCAGGTGCGTCTTTTTACATTTCATTGCAGAGAACAGTTGTTCACAAACATACGTGGAACCGAACATTGATATTATTGTAGCCGCCAGTTTGCGCAAACGAGGAAATCTATCCTGACGGAAGTGTCTGTAGAATTCCAAAATGTTTTTCTTGTTCTGAAATTGGTCTCTGTATTCTCTGTCACACTGCAGGTCAATAATTTCTTGCTGCAGCTCAGGACGAATCTCTTAAATATTCGCTGAATATGGAGAGAACACATCAAAATCACTGTCTAGTGCTGTCAGATCTTGTAAGCGCTGATCAACTAAACTATGTGAATAACGTTCACAGTCTTTGTGAACATCTTGCATGGATGATGATTTAGGAAAATGAGCTAGGTTTCCTGTTTCCAGCTGACTCACCCAAAGTGTCAATTTCATTTTAAAAGCTCATATTAGATCTATGAAGTGAGTAATTAGCAGATCTTTACCTTGTATTAAAATGTTCAAAGCATTCAGGTGGCTAGTTAAATCTGCTAGGAACGCGAGATCACATTCAAACGTGCGCGCGCATTTCCCCTCCCTCCCCTCCCTCCCTACTCCGCGACCTTGCAGCTGCTCGCAAGCACGTGCCTGAGCAGACGCGAGTACTCGCGCTCAAAACCGGCCAGTTGTTAAGCCCTGTAGTAATCGAAGACACGCTAACAGCTGCAAACCACCTGCATCCATTCATGCTTGATATCTTTCCCGATGGCGATGCTATCTTTCGGCAGTGTAACTGTCCGTGTCTCGGAGCCAGAACCGTGCTACAGTGATTTGAGAAGCATTATAGTGAACTCACGTTGATGTTTCGGCCACCAATTCGTCTAATGTAAATCTTATGGAATCCGTGTGGATCGCCTTCGGGCGCCGTCACTGCGTTTCCAAATCAGCGGCCCGTTATGTAGGTGAATTACATGACCTGCGCGTAGACATCTAACGCCACATACTTCCACAAATCTACCAACGAACTGTAGGATCCCTGATACACAGAATTAATTATGTATTTCGTTCCAAAGACGGACAAACAAGCTACTAAGCACTTACGATATCCTAGTAATGAACACTGAGAACCGTGCGGGCAGTGCAAAATGGGTTAGGTAGGTAAAAGCTATCCGAAACACGTTTGTATTGCCTTTATTCTGTTCAATAGTGCCTATGGCACTTTATAAATGACACAAGAGGCTTCAATTTCTTCGTATATTTGTAGGAAGCACCGGATGTCAGTTGAGCAGTAAATTGGGGCATTGTTCGAGGAAATATCTCGCATTCGTCTGAAGTAGTTCAGAGAAATAACGGTGAACTTAAATCTAGATGCCTTGACAGGGATGTGGGCTTTGTTGCTTCCGAATACGTGTCCGGGCATTGGCCATTACGACGCCTTACATGGTTCTGAAGACTCTTGATTTACATAGAAACTGATTAGAAATGAGTCCTTGTGTGCTGCATGTAACATAATGAAATGAAAACAAATATTTGAGAGTTGTGCTCCGTTTTTGTTCAAGGTGTTTCAGAAGGAGAAGTAAATATTTCAGGAGGTTGTAGTATAGACCAGCTGGAATAAAAGATTCCATAAAACATGTGTCCAGTTTTCGTTGGCTACAACGATACGAATGATTACAGATATAAGTTTTCATTTCGCGTATTGGTATTCCAGTTGCTATGGGTATATTTATCGAATGCTTTTTTTTTTATTTTCTACTAGCGAAGTTGTGCTTGAGTTTACGTAGTTGAATTTTTCAGCTGTGTGTGTGAATTGTTGGCTAGTTCTACTTTTTAGTATAAGACTTTTATTTACCCACCTAAGGGTAAAAATGGTTCAAATGGCTCTGAGCACTATGGGATTAACTACTGTGGTCATCAGTCCCCTAGAACTTAGAACTACTAAAACCTAACTAACCTACAGACATCACACACATCCATGCCCGAGGCATGATTCGAGCCTGCGACCGTAGCAGTCACGCGGTTCCAGACTGTAGCGCCTAGAACCGCACGGCCACTCCGGCCGGCTACCTAAGGGTAAAGTGATTAGTTTGTCGATATGTTATTTGTGTCCGGGTGTTGTAACGAAGAATCTGCTGCTGCTTGTAGACAAGACGGTAGACGATTTCCTGCCCGCGGAATGTCATATACGGGAGTGTTCACTTGTGCTTTTACTAAACTGAGCGAGAGTGGCACAGCGTGCAGAAAAAAAAGTGTGTGAAATGACTTTACTGCTAAGGTCATCAGTCCCTAAGCTTACACACTACTTAACCTAAATTATCCTAAGTACAAACACAGACACCCATGCCCGAGGGAGGACTCGAACCTCCGCCGGGACCAGCCGCACAGTCCATGACTGTAGCGCCTGAGACCGCTCGGCTTATCCCGCGCGGCCACAGTGTGCAGCACTCATATTTCATCTGAACGTGCAAACAAACAGTTTAAATGGTGGAGAAGACATTACTCAGCTTGTCGAACATAGTCTTCAACAAGTACACGCGGGGTGGGTACTCCACATACAGTAATTGGCAGGCAGCACTCATATTTCATCGAACGTGCAAACAAACAGTTTAGATACTGGAGAAGACATTATTCAGTTTGTCGAACGTAGTCTTCAACAAGTACACGCAGGGTGGGTGCTCCACATACAATAATATGGCAGGCAGTACTTACGCACGGCCTTTATCGTAGCTTGCAACTCCTTCGAGAAGGAGATGAAGGTACATAATTGGAATTTTATGGTTGGCTGATTACAAATATCCGAGTAATCCCGCTAATAATGTTTGCTGGTGAATCCACTTTCACTCGTGACAATATCAATAACACTTGTAACTCACATCGATGGGCCGACGAATACCCACATGCCTTTGTGGAGATACGTTTCCAACAATTTTTCTCTGAAAGATGCCCCAGAAAGAATGGTCAATAGGTATGTGGCAGGAACGATCATTCGAAACAAGAAAGCCTAGTAAACATTTGTTCTAAAGTTCATACCTTAAACGCTCGAGTGTGCTGTACGAACTGAGTCCGGGGTGCTTGGCGGCGCTGTGCTGTGTGCTCGACGAACGGCGCAGGGGGCCGCAGTTGGCAATATTCAGTGAGCTCAACTAAGTATATTTAGAGTTTTACACCAGCCGTAGGGGACCACTTGATATTTTAACATTCGTTTTTGAAGATAGGTTGTTAACAATAATAATTAATGAGACGAACAAATATGCTGAACAGTTTGTTAGTTCATCTACATCTACATCTACATCCATACTCCGGAAGCCACCTGACGCTGTGTGGCGGAGGGTACTTTGAATACCTCTATCGGTTCTCCCTTCTATTCCAGTCTCGTATTGTTCGTGGAAAGAAATACGGTCGGTATGCCTCTGTGTGGGCTCTAATCTCTCTGATTTTATCCTCATGGTCTCTTTGCGAGATATACGTAGGAGGGAGCAATATACTGCTTGACTCCTCGGTGAAGGTATGTTCTCGAAACTTCAACAAAAGCCCGTACCGAGCTACTGAGCGTCTCTCCTGCAGAGTCTTCCACTGGAGTTTATCTATCATCTTCGTAACGCTTTCGCGATTACTAAATGATCCTGTAACGAAGCACGCTGCTCTCCGTAGTATCTGCTCTATCTCTTCTATCAACCCTATCTGGTACGGATCCCACACCGCTGAGCAGTATTCAAGCAGTGGGCGAACAAGCGTACTGTAACCCACTTCCTTTGTTTTCGGATTGCATTTCCTTAGGATTCTTCCAATGAATCTCAGTCTGGCATCTGCTTTACCGACGATCAACTTTATATGATCATTCCATTTTAAATCACTCCTAATGCCTACTCCCAGATAAATTATGGAATTAACTGTTTCCAGTTGCTGACCTGCTATATTGTAGCTAAATGATAAAGGATCTTTCTTTCTGTGTATTCGCAGCACATTACACTCGTCTACATTGAGATTCAATTCCCATTCCCTGCACCATGCATCAATTCGTTGCAAATCCTCCTGCAATTCAGCACAATTTTCCATTGTTACAACCTCTCGATATACCACAGCATCATCCGCAAAAGCCTCAGTGAACTTCCGATGTTGTCCACAAGGTCATTTATGTATATTGTGAATAGCATCGGTCCTACGACACTCCCCTGCGGCAAACCTGACATCACTCTTACTTCGGAAGACTTCTCTCCATTGAGAATGACATGCTGCGTTCTGTTATCTAGGAACTCTTCAATCCAATCACACAATTGGTCTGATAGTCGATATGCTCTTACTTTGTTCATTAAACGTCTGTGGGGAACTGTATCGAACGCCTTGTGGAAGTCAAGAAACACGTCATCTACCTGGGAATCCGTGTCTATGGCCCTCTGAGTCTCGTGGACTAATAGCGAGAGCTGGTTTTCACTCGATCGTCTTTTTCGAAACCCATGCTGGTTTCTACAAAGTAGATTTCTAGTCTCACATGCCGGTACACTGAAACAACGATCGAATGTGTACTGATGGGTACCAGCTAACAATTAAGATTTCTGCTCTTTGTTCGTAATGTTATTCCTACAAGGCATAGTTCAGAAAGCCCATTTGGAAATGTGTTATTAGAGTAAAGAAATTATTAAAACATTTATTTTCCGAAAAGTATTGTGTATGCATTTGCTCCTCGTGTAAATTATTTCATGAGAGTGTCAAAATAAATCAATAACTTTCGTAATACACATTCCTGGTGCCAAAAGCTTCGAATTATTGACAGCTTACAATCTCAACAATCACTTAATTTGAGAAAAGTTCACCGAAACGCGTCAGATAACGCTGCGCTTCAAGAAAGCGTCGCGAGTCACGGGAATAATTATACGGGTGGGAACAGGTGCTTACGCAAGGAACAGCCCGGTCAAGGAATGAAAAGCTGTGAGGACTTCTTCTTTTTCGATACTGTGAAACAAATCTTTTCTATCGCAAGCTCTTTGGTTTCCATATTTTCAGAGGTGATAGTATGGAGTAAAACAACAAAAAATGTCCCATAAATACGGCCTCTAAAGCACATACCTTATGAGTTACGAGCACTTGTTCGTCTTTATTAAACAAGTGCTCATAGCTCTTAAGGTATGCATTTTAGAGGCCATGTTTATTAGAAAATTTTTTCGTATTTTATTCCATACTCAGTACTCTTGTACCGACAGACCACCGTGTCATCCTCAGACGATTGGCGTTATTGGATGTGGATATGGAGGGGCATGTGGTCAGCACACCGCTCTCCCAGCCGTTGTCAGCTTTCGTGACCAGAGCCGCTAATTCTCAATCAAGAACACTCCTGGAAATGGAAAAAAGAACACATTGACACCGGTGTGTCAGACCCACCATACTTGCTCCGGACACTGCGAGAGGGCTGTACAAGCAATGATCACACGCACGGCACAGCGGACACACCAGGAACCGCGGTGTTGGCCGTCGAATGGCGCTAGCTGCGCAGCATTTGTGCACCGCCGCCGTCAGTGTCAGCCAGTTTGCCGTGGCATACGGAGCTCCATCGCAGTCTTTAACACTGGTAGCATGCCGCGACAGCGTGGACGTGAACCGTATGTGCAGTTGACGGACTTTGAGCGAGGGCGTATAGTGGGCATGCGGGAGGCCGGGTGGACGTACCGCCGAATTGCTCAACACGTGGGGCGTGAGGTCTCCACAGTACATCGATGTTGTCGCCAGTGGTCGGCGGAAGGTGCACGTGCCCGTCGACCTGGGACCGGACCGCAGCGACGCACGGATGCACTCCAAGACCGTAGTGCCGTAGGGGACCGCAACGCCACTTCCCAGCAAATTAGGGACACTGTTGCTCCTGGGGTATCGGCGAGGACCATTCGCAACCGTCTCCATGAAGCTGGGCTACGGTCCCGCACACCGTTAGGCCGTCTTCCGCTCACGCCCCAACATCGTGCAGCCCGCCTCCAGTGGTGTCGCGACAGGCGTGAACGGAGGGACGAATGGAGACGTGTCGTCTTCAGCGATGAGAGTCGCTTCTGCCGTGGTACCAATGATGGTCGTATGCGTGTTTGGCGCCGTGCAGGTGAGCGCCACAATCAGGACTGCATACGACCGAGGCACACAGGGCCAACACCCGGCATCATGGTGTGGGGAGCGATCTCCTACACTGGCCGTACACCACTGGTGATCGTCGAGGGGTACTGAATAGTGCACGGTACATCCAAACCGTCATCGAACCCATCGTTCTACCATTCCTAGACCGGCAAGGGAACTTGCTGTTCCAACAGGACAATGCACGTCCGCATGTATCCCGTGCCACCCAACGTGCTCTAGAAGGTGTAAGTCAACTACCCTGGCCAGCAAGATCTCCGGATCTGTCCCCCATTGACCATGTTTGGAACTGGATGAAGCGTCGTCTCACGCGGTCTGCACGTCCAGCACGAACGCTGGTCCAACTGACGCGCCAGGTGGAAATGGCATGGCAAGCCGTCCCACAGGACTACATCCAGCATCTCTACGATCGTCTCCATGGGAGAATAGCAGCCTGCATTGCTGCGAAAGGTGGATATACACTGTACTAGTGCCGACATTGTGCATGCTCTGTTGCCTGTGTCTATGTGCCTGTGGTTCTGTCAGTGTGATCATGTGATGTATCTGACCCCAGGAATGTGTCAATAAAGTTTCCCCTTCCTGGGACAATGATTTCACGGTGTTCTTATTTTAATTTCCAGGAGTGTAGATCCTCAATTGGCCTCACAAGGACAGAGTGAACCCTGCTTGCCAACAGCACTCGGCAGACCCGGATGGTCGACCATCCAAGCCCGACAGCTCTTAACTTCGGCAATCTGACGGGAACTGGTATCACCACCGTGGCAAGGCCGTTGGCTTATTCCATACAACACTACTGGCTAATAAAATTGCTACACCAAGAAGAAATGCAAATGATAAAGGGGTATTCATTGGACAAATATATTATACTATAACTGACATGTGATTGCATTTTCGCGCAATTTGGTTGCATAGATCCTGAGAAATCAGTACCCAGAACAACCACCTCTGCATAATAACGGCCTTGATACGCCTGGGCATTGAGTCAAACAGAGCTTGGATGGCGTGTACAGGTACAGCTGCCCATGCAGCTTCAACACGATACCAGAGTTCATCAAGAGTAGTGACTAGCGCATTGTGACGAGCCAGTTGCTCGGCCACCATTGACCAGACGTTTTCAATTGGCCAGAGATCTGGCCAGGGCAGCAGTCGAACATTTTCTGTATCCAGAAAGGCCCGTACAGGACCTGCAACATGCGGTCGTGCATTATCCTGCTGAAATGTAGGGCTTCGCACGGATCGAATAAAGGGTAGAGCCACGGGTCATAACACATCTGAAATGTAACATCCACTGTTCAAAGTGGCGTCAATGCGAACAAGAGGTGACCGAGACGTGTAACCAATGGCACCCCATACCATCACGCCGGGTGATATGCCAGTATGGAGATGACGAATATACGGTTCCAATGTGCATTCACCGTGATGTCGCCAAACACGGATGCGACCATCATGATGCTGTAAACAGAACAGGATTCATCCGAAAACATGACGTGTTGCCATTCGTGCACCAAGGTTCGTCGTTGAGTACACCATCGCAGGCGCTACTGTCGGTGATGCAGCGTCAAGGGTAACCGCAGCCGTGGTCTCCGAGCTGATAGTCTATGCTGCTGCAAACGCCGTCGAACTGTTCGTGCAGATGGTTGTTGTCTTGCAAACGTCCCCATCTGTTGACTCAGGGATCGAGACGTGGCTGCACGATCCGTTACACCCATGCGGATAAGATGCCTGTCATCTCGACTGCTAGTGATACGAGGCCGTTGGGATCCAGCGCGGCGTTCCGTATTACCCTCCTGAACCCACCGATTCCATATTCTCCTAGCAGCTATTGGATCTCGACCAACGCGAGCAGCAATGTCGCGATATGGTAAACCGCAATCGCGATAGGCTACAATCCGACCTTTATCAAAGTCGGAAACGTGATGGTCCGCATTTCCCCTACTCACACGAGGCATCACAACAACGTTTCACCAGGGAAGGCCGTCCAACTGCTGTTTGTGTATGAGAAATCGGTTGGAAACTTTCCTCATGTCAGCACGCAGTAGGTGTCGCCACCGGCGCCAACCTTGTGTAAATGCTTTGAAAAGCTAATCATTTGCATATCACAGCATCTTCTTCCTGTCGGTTAAATTTCGCATCTGTTGCACGTCATCTTCGTAGTGTCGCAATTTCAATGGCCAGTAGTGTATTTCGTCCCAAACATGGTAGGCAAAGAGCGTGCCGTAGAAGAGATTTGTTTCGCAGTGTTGAAGCTGAAAATTGCTCATAGCTCTTGAAAATCGCATTTTAAAGTTCATGTTTAGTAGAGTTTTGGACTCGAATGATCGTTTCTGTCATATCCATGAATAGTGACCATTCCTCCTGGGACATTCTGTATAAATATGTGGTATGGTAAGGTAGATAATCAGCCTGTTGCGTTACCGCGTCGTCTTACAGGTCCCTGTTATCTGGGCTTTCTTGAAAATGAGCTTCCCGCATTGCTGGAAGAGATTCCTTTGGTTGCAAGGATGGGTGTGTTTTTCCAGTATGAAGGGGCCCCTGCACATTCTAGTCGTCAGGGTACAAGGGTACATCACCTAAACGTAACATAATCCACAAGATAGATCGTCAGAAATTGTCACGTATCTTGAGCACCAAGGTCCCGCGAATTTACGCCTTTAGATTTTTGCCTTGAAAATGGTTAAAAGACGAATTCTAAAAAGAAAAATTTAACAGAAGAGACTACTCGATAGCTCGTGTTATGAATAGTACTGCCCTGAAACGAACGCCAGAATGATCACAGAAGAGCTGCACGTGATGCTAAATTCGGCAGTGCATTTATGAAAATCAACTTTGAACTAAGTCATCCGCCCCTGCTTCACACCTTAGTGTGTACTTGTTTGAGTTATATTGTAACAGTTACATCTGCGTAAGCAATAAAAACTGACAAGTTATAAGGGTCATTTTATGCAAATTAATCAATACTACCACGACCTAAAACATATACTATTCCACCTCAGACAGCCTGTAATTTGCATTGACGCTCATGTCACTACCGGACACTAGCAGCTAAATATCATAATGAAGTGGTCACAGCCCGCATCTCGTGGTCGTGCGGTAGCGTTCTCGCTTCCCACGCTCGGGTTCCCGGGTTCGATTCCCGGCGGGGTCAGGGATTTTCTCTGCCTCGTGATGGCTGGGTGTTGTGTGATGTCCTTAGGTTAGTTAGGTTTAAGTAGTTCTAAGTTCTAGGGGACTGATGACCATAGATGTTTAGTCCCATAGTGCTCAGAGCCATTTTTGAAGTGGTCACTTTTCATGCACTGTTTACCAGTCATTTGTCAATACAGTCACCGTAGATAACATTGACTACGGTGCACTAGTCTTCGCTGTGGAACATGTCTATCTTCAAAACGATTCCGTCCCCAATGAGGGCCATCCTGCAACTGCTAGTTGACACAAGGCGGACAGTGGCTGGTTCCCTTCCTTGGTTGGCCCTCCGTCTACCGCCAGGTTCCTGCGCACGTGGCTCTTAGAACCGGCTGAATATTGATCAGCGAGCGCGCTGCGCCCGAGCCGGCGGTGTGAATCACAGACAGCACGCCGTCTGTCCCCGTTGTCTCATCCGTCTACCCCACAACTGCGGGCGCTTGCTTTATACTTACATTACCACTGAAGAAAGCTGGAACAGCCAGGAGGAAATTGTCGGAGCTAATCGAAATACACAGTACGCAGTATAACATCGTTCCAGTACTTAAGATCGCAGAGAAATGTCACATATTTAACTCCAGCCGCACCTTCCCTCGTGTGACAGGAATACCAGTGTTACGCCATCATGAGCAAATTAAATAATAATGTAATAATTGCGTGTGGCTCAATGGTGAAGTAGAGGTTTTAATTGGATGCCACTTCGACGACTTGTGTGTTCCTAATCTACCACAGTTATCCAACCGGGGGAAAGGACTTACAGTTTAACGTAGAATCTGAACCACGTTTCGTTCCAGACAAAATAGTTTTGAACACGTTTCCCGAAAACTGTCTTAAGCGCCGGCCGATGTGGCCGAGCGGTTCTAGGCGCTTCAGTCCGGAACTGCGCTGCTGCTACGGTCGCAGGTTCGAATCCTGCCTCGAGCATGGATGTGTGTGTGATGTCCTTAGTTAGGTTTAAATAGTTCTAAGTCTAGGGGACTGATCACCTCAGATGTTAAGTCCCACAGTGCTTGGAGCCATTTGAATCTGTCTTGAGCAGCAAGCTCGACTTTAAACCGTCTAGCTACAAACAGGCCGGACTTTATCGACAGTGTCAGCATAGAGACTGGGGTTATTGGTCATGATATCACTATAGTCGTTACTAAAATAAATAAATCTAACAAGAAGGCTAAAAGAGTATTTTTGCTAGAAAAAGCAGAGAAGTAGTAATTAGCATCTCACTTAGACAGTGAATGGACATCATTTAGTTCAATATGATGAACGAGCAGGGATTGTGGACAAAGTTTAAACGGATTGCAAATCAAACTCTCGATAATTATGTGCCGAGTAAGTGGGTTGAGGACGGAAAGGTCCACCGTGGTTTAACAACAAAATTTGGAAATGCTGAGGAAGCAAAGACTGTTGCACTTTCGGTTCAAAAGAGAACGTGCAAATGACTACAAACAAAAGTTAGTAGAAATTCGTGCGTCTGTATAGAGATCAATGAGCGAAGCATACAGCATCTACCGTCGTTTCGTCGTAAATCTTTGTTCAGTAGTAGGAAAGTGTGTCATGAACAAAATATCTAAAATCCTGACCGGTGGGGTGTGAACATGGAGCTGAAGGTGGGGGGAGGGTGTTCTTTAAAGGTCACCTAATTATAACTTTCTTGACTATCTAGAAATTCACGGCTTCTAGTAAAAATGTTTCGCAGTACAGAATTAAACTACATTAAATTTCCTACAAAAAGGGTCCCATTCATTTTTCCTCTAGGAGTAATAACTTCCGTGTTGCAGTGGATGCAAAATCACAGATTATTAAAAATGGTATTCTAACGGTATAAAATTACGTTCCCTCGTGCTTCTAATGTCCACGCCCGCTTTTTCACCCTGATACACTCCGACAACAAAATTTATCTCTTAATACGGTTCTGCTGTACTTAGATGTGGTACACACATTTAGTATTTGTTTTGAACCTACTTCATTTAACAACAAACGTTAATTTAATACCACTGAAATACTATTTTTAATAATCTGCGAATTTTCGCTCCCTGTAACGCGGAAACTATTGCCCCAGGGGGAAAAATAAATGAATTGAACCCTTTCCTTAGGAAAAGTTTTCGCTAGATGCCGCGGTTTCCGGGACAAAGACATTTTTTTAACGTCGTTGACTGGGCTAATAGGGATCCTTCACGTAGAGAAATGGATGGAATCCCAATTCCGTTTTACAGAGCTCCTTACTTCGCCTGAATTTATCGCGAATTCCTCGCCCAGCACAAAGTCCCAAACGACAGGAAAAAAACACTGATTACTCCAGTATATAACAAGGGTAAAAGAACGGACCCCAAAAATTACAGACCAACGACCTCAATTTGGAAATTTCTGGTAAGTCCTACGGGACCAAACTGCTGAGGTCATCGGGTCCTAAGCTTACACACTGGTTAATCTAACTTAAACTAACTTACGCTAAGAACAACACACACACCCCTGCCCGAGGGAGGACTCGAACCTCCGACGGGGGGGGGGGGGGGGGGGGGAGCCGCGCGGACCGTGACAAGGCGCCCTAGACCGAGGGGCTATCCCACGCGGCCAACGTCCTTAACATCGATATACTGCAGAGTTCTTGAACATACTCGTATTCTCAGTTCAAATATAATAAATTTCATTGAGATGGAAAAGCTGCTGTCCACAAATCAGCTCTGATTGAGAAAGCACTGTTTGTGCGAAACTTAGCTTACACTTTTCTCATATGATATCCTGCGAACCATGAATGTGGGGCAACATGCAGAAGCCATGTTCTTAGATTTCCAAAAAGCGTTTGACACGGTACCCCACTGCAAACTGTTAAGGTAGTACAAGCATACGAAGCAGGTTCCCAGATATGTGAGTGGCTCGAAGACTTCTTAAGTAATAGAAATACGTTGTCTTCGATGGCGAGTTTCCGTCAGAGAGAAGGGTATTGTCAGGAGTGTCCCATGGAAAGGTGATCAGACAGCTACATCTACATCTACATCTACATTTATACTCCGCAAGCCACCCAACGGTGTGTGGCGGAGGGCACTTTACGTGCCACTGTCATTACCTCCCTTTCCTGTTCCAGTCGCGTATGGTTCGCGGGAAGAACGACTGTCTGAAAGCCTCCGTGCGCGCTCGACTCTCTCTCATTTTACATTCGTGATCTCCTCGGGAGGTACAAGTAGGGGGAAGCAATATATTCGATACCTCATCCAGAAACGCACCCTCTCGAAACCTGGCGAGCAAGCTACACCGCGATGCAGAGCGCCTCTCTTGCAGAGTCTGCCACTTGACTTTATTAAACATCTCCGTAACGCTATCACGGTTACCAAATAACCCTGTGACGAAACGCGCCGCTCTTCTTTGGATCTTCTCTACCTCCTCCGTCAACCCGATCTGGTACGGATCCCACACTGATGAGCAATACTCAAGTATAGGTGGAACGAGTGTTTTGTAAGCCACCTCCTTTGTTGATGGACTACATTTTCTAAGCACTCTCCCAATGAATCTCAACCTGGTACCTCTTATCGTCTCTATAATAAATGATCTGACGGACAGGGTGAGCAGCAATCTGCGACTGTTTGCTGATGATGCTGTGGCGTAGGGGGAATACAGGATGACCTAGACAAAATTTCTAGTTGGTGTGATGAATGGCAGCTTGTTATAAATATACAAAAATGTAATTTCATGTAGATGAGTAGGAAAAATAACCCCGTAATATTCTAAAACAGCATTAACAGCGTGCTGCTGTACATAGTCATGTTGATTTAATGTCTAGGCGTAACGTTGTAAAGCGGTATAAAATGCAACGACCACACAAGAACGGTAGTAGAGTAGGCGAATGGTCTACTTCGGATTATTGGGAAAATTTAGAAAAGTGTGGCTCACTTATAAAGGAACTCGCGTATAGAAAACCATTGTGACCCGTTCTTTAGTACTGCTTGAGTGTTTGGGATCCCCACCAGCTCGCATTAAATGAAGATATCAAGGCACTTAAGAGGTGGGCTGCTAGATTTGTTACCGGTAGGTTCGATCAACAAGCAAGCATTACGGAGTGCTCCGTGACCTAAAATAGGAATCCCTAGAGATACGAGAATGTTCTTTTTCCGAAACACTGCTGAGAAAATTGAGTGAAACTGACTGCAGAACGATTCTTCTACCGCCAACGGTCATTTAGTGTAAGGACCACGAAGATAAGAGAATGGTGTTAATTATTCTTTCATATGCACTCTTCTGTGTGACACATTTTTCCCAACGATAGATCTCTTGGCGGAGGCCTTAGTTGTAGAGGTCTGCATTTTGGCTGTTTAGAAGACGTTACACCTGGAATATCACTTTGTCTTCATTCTGAAAATGCCTTCCAGACAATAGTCTCTTTATCAGAGGAAGCAGGGAGAAGTCACTGCCGGCCATGTCAGGAGAACCTAATGTCTCTGTCGTAGATGAACAAATCTCTGTCGTAGATGAACAAAGACGCGTTGACGGACGGGACCTCGGGCTTAGCGTCTCCATCACAATCGTCGGTAACCATGCCAAGTGACTACCGGCAACGCAATTCATCCGCCTGGCAAACTACGAAGATGGTAAAACAGCCGGCTGTGGAGCAGGCGAAGGAAGTTTCGGGCAGCCATCTCAAAGAAATCGTCGCCAGCTACGTTACGTCACCATCCTTGCAATGCCACAGCCACTGGATTCTGATTACGACATCTCTCCACACAGCTAGACTCAACCGATTTCGACGTTTCTCCCTGCTGTGCTGCCACGAGACCTTGACTCTGTCAGCAGCACCTGATTAAAGATGACACATTCTGCAACATGTCCTCAGGATAATTGTGTTACCGTGGTCTATCTCTTGTGAAGAGGCTCTGAACTTGGCCACTTTATTATCGAGTACTACTGATTGTGACGTGTTTTAGGCGCTGTGAATTCTAGAACGTCGCCAGCCGGGGTGGTTCAAATGGTTCAAATGGCTCTGAGCACTATGGGACTTAACATCTGAGGTCATCAGTCCCCTAGAACTTAGAACTACTTAAACCTAACTAACCTAAGGACATCACACACGTCCATGCCCGAGACAGGATTCGAACCTGCGACCGTAGCAGTCGCGCGGTTCCGGACTACAGCGCCTAGAACCGCATGGCCACCGCGGCCGGCCGGCCGGGGTGGCCGAGCGGTTCTAGGCGCTACAGTCTGGAACCGCGCGACCGTTACGGCCGTAGGGAGATAGGGCACCATCCGGGAGGGGGAGTTGATGGAAGCCACCTTGGGAAAGGAGATGTAGGGTGTAGAGATGGAGGGTAGGGGGGACACAACAGTGAAGACGTGGCAGGGGGCGGGGATGGGAGAGGAGAGGAGCAACCAGGGGGTGAGGGGGTTCAAGGCGGCGGGAGGTGTAGAGGATGCGGATATGTTCGAGGAAGAGGAGCAGATGGGGGAAAGGAATGAGATCATAGAGGATCCGCGTGGGGGACGGGAGGCGTATACGGAAGGTGAGGTGGAGTGCATGACGCTCAAGGATCTGGAGGAACTTATAGAATTTGGGGGGGGGGGGGCAGATATCCAGGCAAGACTGGCATAACAGAGGATGGGATGGATTAAGGTTTTGTAGGTGTGGAGGATGGTAGATGGGTGCAACCCCCCTGGCTGAGCGAGTGGCCGGCGCTTAAATACGCTATCGTGGGCGCCGCTATTGGCCGCTGGAACCACGTGTTCCACTGTGGCGCCCCCACACTAAAAGCGGGCCAGGAGGCGAGCGCCGCCACTGCTTGCGGCGCGAAGTTGTAGAGACCACTATGGGTCTTCGACGTCCATAACGTCCGGCGCGGATTCAAATTCCGCGGCGCGCGCTACCAGACACACTATTGTGAAAATAAAACCAGCCTGTAGAGTGCATTGTTGGCAACTTGGGTCCGTGACTTCGTCGAGTCTGCGCCACACTCGAAACCTAAAATGTTCAAATGTGTGTTAAATCTTATGAGACTTAACTGCTAAGGTCATCAGTCCCTAAGCTTACATACTACTTAACCTAAATTATCCTAAGGACAAATACACACACCCATGCCCGAGGGAGGACTCGAAACTCCGCTGGGACCAGCCGCCCAGTCCACGACTGTAGCGCCCTAGACCGCTCGGCTAATCCTGCGTGGCTCGAACCCTACCATCAGCTCTTACTCATCTGACCAGGCCACGGTTTTTCAGCCGTATAGGATCCAATCCTTACGAGCCAAGGAGCGGCGCTGCAGGCGACGTCGTGCTGTTACCAAAGACACTCGCGTCGGTCATCTGCTGCCATAGCTCACGAACGCGAAATTTCTCCACACTTTCTTAACGGATACGTTCGCAGTGCGTCCCACATGTGATTCGTGCGGTTATTTCACGTGGTGGTACTTGTCCTGTAGCACTGACGACACTATGAAAACGCCTCTGCTCTCGGTCGTCAGATGAATGCCGTCGGCCACTACGTTGTGCGTGGCGAGAGGTAATGCGTGAAACTTGGTACTCTCGGCACACTCTTGACACTGTGGATCTCGGGGTATTGAATTGCATAACGATTTCCGAAATGGAATGTCCCAAGCATCAAGTTCCAGCTAACATTCCGCGCTGAAAGTCTGTTAATACCCGTCGTGCGGCCATAACCACGCCTGCCACCTTTTAACACGAGTCACCTGAGTACAAATGACAGCTCCGCCAATGCACCGCCCTTTTATACCTTTTGCATTCCACAGTGCCGCCCTCTGTATCACTCTCCCATGACTTTTTCCACTTCAGTCTATGCTTTTAGGTATGTAACTGCTACAAAATTTGTCACGGGTGTTATTAATAATAGCAGCAGTAACGTCCCGTGAGATGATGTCTTAGTGTGCTTAGAAATAAATCTTTTCTAGATGTGGAGATAAGTGCAGTGTCAGTAGCAACTTGAAGTAACGATGAGCGAGATGATGCTATGGTAACTCATAGGACTGTGGTGTAAATACCCATCTGGCTGTCAACGTTTAAGTTTTATGTCATTTCCCCACTTCCCCATGAACCATGGACCTTGCCGTTGGTGGGGAGGCTTGCGTGCCTAAGCGATACAGATGGCCGTACCGTAGGTGCAACCACAACGGAGGGGTATCTGTTGAGAGGCCAGACAAACGTGTGGTTCCTGAAGAGGAGCAGAAGCCTGTTCAGTAGTTGCAGGGGCAACAGTCTGGATGATTGACTGACCTGGCCTTGCAACATTAACCAAAACGGCCTTGCTGTGCTGGTACTGCGAACGGCTGAAAGCAAGGGGAAACTACGGCCGTAATTTTTCCCGAGTGCATGCAGCTTTACTGTATGGATAAATGATGATGGCGTCCTCTTGGGTAAAATATTCCGGAGGTAAAATAGTCCCCCATTCGGATCTACGGGTGGGGACTACTCAGGAGGATGTCGTTATCAGGAGAAAGAAAACTGGCGTTCTACGGATCGGGGCGTGGAATGTCAGATCCCTTAATCGGGCAGGTAGGTTAGAAAATTTAAAAAGGGAAATGGATAGGTTAAAGTTAGATATAGTGGGAATTAGTGAAGTTCGGTGGCAGGAGGGACAAGACTTCTGGTCAGGTGACTACAGGGTTATCAACACAAAGTCAAATAGGGGTAATGCAAGAGTAGGTTTAATAATGAATAGGAAAAGAGGAATGCGTGTAAGCTACTACAAACAGCATAGTGAACGCATTATTGTGGCCAAGATAGATACGAAGCCCACACCTACTACAGTAGTACAAGTTTATATGCCAACTAGCTCTGCAGATGACGAAGAAATTGAAGACATATATGATGAAATAAAAGAAATTATTCAGATAGTGAAGGGAGACGAAAATTTAATAGTCATGGGTGACTGGAATTCGAGTGTAGGAAAAGGGAGAAAAGGAAACGTAGTAGGTGAATATGAATTGGGGCTAAGAAATGAAAGAGGAAGCCGCCTGGTAGAATTTTGCACAGAGCACAACTTAATCATAGCTAACACTTGGTTCAAGAATCATGAAAGAAGATTGTATACATGGAAGAATCCTGGAGATACTAGAAGGGATCAGATTATATAATGGTAAGGGTAAGACATAGATTTAGGAACCAGATTTTAAATTGTAAGACATTTCCAGGGGGAGATGTGGACTTAGTTATGAAGTGTAGATTAAAACTGAAGAAACTGCAAAAAGGTGGGAATTTAAGGAGATGGGAACTGGATTAACTCAAAAAACCAGAGGTTGTACAGAGTTTCAGGGAGAGCATAAGGGAACAATTGACAGGAAAGAAGTACAGTAGAAGAAGAATGGGTAGCTTTGAGGGATGAAGTAGTGAAGGCAGCAGAGGATCAAGTAGGTAAAAAGACGAGGGCTAGTAGACCTACTTGGGTAACAGAAGAAATATTGAACTTAATTGACGAAAGGAGAAAATATAAAAATGCAGTAAATGAAGCAGACAAAAAGGAATACAGACGTCTTAAAAATGAGATCGACAGGAAGTGCAAAATGGCTAAGCAGGGATGGCTAGAGGACAAATGTAAAGATGTAGATGGTTATCTCACTAGGGGTAAGATAGATACTGCCTACAGGAAAATTAAAGAGACCTTTGGAGAAAAGAGAACCACTTGTATGAATATCAAGAGCTCAGATGGAAACCCAGTTCTAAGCAAAGAAGGGAAGGCAGAAAGGTGGAAGGAGTATACAGAGGGTCTATACAAGGGCGATGTACTTGAGGACAATATTATGGCAATGGAAGCGGATGTAGATGAAGATGAAATGGGAGATACGATACTGCGTGAAGAGTTTGACAGAGCACTGAAAGACCTGAGTTGAAACAAGGCCCCGGGAGTAAACAACATTCCATTACAACTACTGACGGCCTTGGGAGAGCCAGTTCTGACAAAACTCTACCATCTGGTGAGCAAGATGTATGAGACAGGCGAAATACCCTCAGACTTCAAGAAGAATATAATAATTCCAATCCCAAAGAAAGCAGGTGTTGACATATGTGAAAATTACCGAACTACCAGTTTAATAAGTCACAGCTGCAAAATACTAACACGAATTCTTTGCAGACGAATGGAAAAACTGGTAGAATCCGACCTCGGGGAAGATCAGTTTGGATTCCGCAGAAATATTGGAACACGTGAGGCAATACTGACCTTACGACTTGTCTTAGAAGAAAGATTAAGGAAAGGCAAACCTACGTTTCTGGCATTTGTAGACTTAAGAGAAAGCTTTTGATAATGTTGACTGGAATACTCTTTCAAATTCTAAAGGTGGCAGGGGTAAAATATAGGGAGCGAAAGGCTATTTACAATTTGTACAGAAACCAGATGGCAGTTACAAGAGTCGAGGGACATGAAAGGGAAGCACTGGTTGGGAAGGGAGTGAGTTAGGGTTGTAGCCTCTCCCTGATGTTATTCAATCTGTATATTGAGCAAGCAGTAAAGGAAACAAAAGAAAAATTCGGAGTAGGTATTAAAATCCATGGAGAAGAAATATAAACTTTGAGGTTCGCCGATGACATTGTAATTCTATCAGAGACAGCAAAAGACTTGGAAGAGCAGTTGAACGGAATGGACAGTTTCTTGAAGGAGAATATAAGATGAACATCAACAAAAGCAAAACGAGGCTAATGGAATGTAGTCGAATTAAATCGGGTGATGCTGAGGGAATTAAATTAGGAAATGAGACACTTAAAGTAGTAGATGAGTTTTGCTATTTGGGGAGCAAAATAACTGATGATGTTCGAAGTAGAGAGGATATAAAATGTAGACTGGCAATGGCAAGGAAAGCGTTTCTGAAGAGTAATTTGTTAACATCTAGTATAGATTTAAGTGTCAGGAAGTCGTTTCTGAAAGTATTTGTATGGAGTGTAGCCATGTATGGAAGTGAAACATGGACGATAAATAGTTTGGACAGGAAGAGAATAAAAGCTTTCGAAATGTGGTGCCACAGAAGAATGCTGAAGATTAGATGGGTAGATCACATAACTAATCACGAAGTATTGAATAGACTTGGGGAGAAGAGGAGTATGTGGCACAACTTGACAAAAAGAAGACACCGGTTAGTAGGACATGTTCTGAGGCATCAAGGGATCACAAATTTAGCATTGGAGGGCAGCGTGGAGGGTAAAAATCGTAGAGGGAGACCAAGAGATGAATACACTAAGCAGATTCAGAAGGATGTGGGTTGCAGTAAGTACTGGGAGATGAAGAAGCTTGCACAGGATAGGGTAGCATGGAGAGCTGCATCAAACCAGTTTCAGGACTGAAGACCACAACAACAACAACATTTTCCCAAATTATATTAGACGAACTGTGGTGTTGCAAATTCAGCTTCAGGCAGATCTATGTTACTCTCTCCGTCTGAACAGGCCTTGGAAGGCCCAATGGTACCGACCGGCCGCCGTGTCATCACTAGATGCGGATACGGACGGGCATGAGGTCAGCACACCACTCTCCCGGCCGTATGTCAGTTACCGAGACCGGAGCCGCTACTTCTCAATCAAGTAGCTCCTCAGTTTGTCTCACAAGGGCGCTTTCCAACAGCGCTCGGCAGACCGGATGGTCACCCATCCAAGTCCTAGCCCAGCCCGACAGTGCTTAACGTCGGTGATCTGACAGGAACCGGTGTTACCACTGCGGCAACGCCGTTGACAGATCTGTGTTACTAGTCAAGGGATATGCCAGTTATCCAACGACGTAATGCTGCAGCTGGCTACTGCTGTAGTATTGAGGTAACGCCCGACAATGTTGCGTTGTACCAGTAGTGGTGGACTAGACTGCTACATGCTGTATTTCCGCTGTTAACCAGTTGACGCGGGCTTCCTCCTGTCATAACACACTTGGCCAGAGCAAGTATACACTATGTGATCAAAAGTATCCGGACACCTGGCGGAAAATGACTTACAAGTTCATAGCGCTCTTCATCGGTAATGCTGGAGTTCAATATGGTGTTGGCCCACCCTTAACCTTAATGGCAGCTTCCATTCTCGCAGGCATACGTTCAATCAGGTTCTGGAAGGATTCTTGGGGAATGGCAGCCCATTCTTCACGGAGTGCTGCACTGAGGAGAGGTATCGATGTCGGTCGGTGAGGCTTGGCACGAAGTCGGCGTTCCAAAACATCCCAAAGGTGTTCGATAGGATTCAGCTCAGGACTCAGTGCAGGCCAGTCCATTACATGGATGTTATTGTCGTGTAACCACTTCGCCACAGGCCGTGCGTTATGAACAAGTGCTCGATCGTGTTAAAAGATGCAATCGCCAATTGATCTTCAACAGTGTGAAGCAAGAAGGTGCTTAAAACATCAATGTAGGCCTGTGCTGTGATAGTGCCACACAAAACAACAAGGGGTGCAAGCCCCCTCTATGAAAAACACGACCACACCATAACACCACCGCCTCTGAATTTTACTGTTGGCACTACACACGCTGGCAGATGGCGTTCACCGGGCATTCGCCATACCCACACCCTGCCATCGGATCGCCACATTGTGTACCGTGACTCGTCACTCCACACAACGTTTTTCCACTGTTCAATCGTCCAATGTTTACGCTCCTTACACCAAGCGAGGCGTCGTTTGGCATTTACCGCCGTGATGTGTGGCTTATGAGTAGCCGCTCGACCATGAAATTCAAGTTTTCTCACCTCCCGCCTAACTGTCATAGTACTAGCAATGTATCCTGATGCAGTTTGGAATTCCCGTGTGATGGTCTGGATATATATCTGCCTATTACACATTACGACCCTCTTCAACTGTCGGCTGTCTCTGTCAGTCAACAGACGAGGTCGGCCTGTGCGCTTTTGTCCTGTACGTGTCCCTTCACGTTTCCACTTCACTATCACATCGGATACAGTGGACATAGGGATGTTTAGGAGTGTGGAAGTCTCTCGTACAGACACATGATACGAGAGACCCCCAATCACCTGACCACGTTTGAAGTCCGTGAGTTCCGCGGAGCGCCCCATTCTGCTCTCCCACGTTGTCTAATGAATAATGAGGTTGCCTACCTAGCTGTAGGTGGCAGCGCAATGCACCTAATATGAAAAACGTATGTTCTTGGGGTGTCCGGATACTTTTGATCACATAGTGTTTATGCTCCTAGATCAGCTGGTAGCAGCATTCCTTCAGTGCAGTGCATTCGACCGGCGTAGTTTCCACGCCTGCCATCAGCCAAGCGTGCAGCTAAGCTACTACAGCCTCATCGAGCAGCGTTACCAACTAGGCGAAGCCGCTGATCTGTGTGGTTCCAGACTTCGAACTGGGTATGCCAAGACAATGTCACCCTGGGGGCGCACGTCGGAATCATACATTGTGATATTAAGAATCAAATTAATTTAATATGAAGAACACTTATTGTGGCTTTCAGTGGATGTTATCTCTTCATAGATTCTTTACAAAGTTACATGTACATGATGATTCTTCGAGCTCCAGATTTTTCTTGATTATGACGTCGTTCGAAGTGAGTTCAGCAAGAACCCTGACTGCAAAATAAAGACGTCGATACCTTTCGTTTTAATGACTTGAAATCTTTATTAGTTGCTGTTCACGGCCAGTGTACGAAAATGTTAAATGATGTGGCAACAATGGTATTTGAACTTTAATGCTATGTTCAATGACTCTGGTGTTTAGCAACTGCACGCACGCGACCTGTGCCAGATTAATGATTTCGCCCACAGTTCTGGGTGTAGAAGTTACCTGCAGCAAAGTGCTTTCATATAAACCGGTTTGACGCTACTTCGTGACAGAGAAAAATGTTAGGTCGCTGCCCATGAAATGTAGGATCTTACGGTGATGTAAGCTCGATAACACGAAGTGTCTGCTGATGGTGCTACTATTTCGGAAAGTAACGCAATCTTTTCCTTGCCCGTGACCGTAGAGTTCCATGTGATTGCTGAGACGTAACATGTGCATTAGTCAGGGCACTAACTCTTTCTTTATGAGTTTAGACGTGGCAGAGTTATCTACACATGTTACCAGGACATACGGGCATTACACAGGAAATGGACGAGTGATTCATTCACATATGTGATCTCTGAATGTAAACCAGCAGAGGTTTTCATTTTCAAAATGCGTCAACAGAATGATACACATGGATATACGCCTACATTGCTGATTTCCATGTCTTGTAAACTTACAGAACTCGTCTTATGCTCGCTCGTCTTCTGGATTCCGCAAATAACCACTGTAGATATCAACATGGATTCCACAAACTGCGATCTCGTAATTTCATCTCATTATTATCTACCACGACAGACAGAAGATGGTAGACAGCGGTGCTCGAGCTGACGTCGGAAAAGCATTCGACATTGATCCTTACGATGCGAACAATATACGTGCTTACGACTTATCAGACATGCTTTATGATGCTACTGAAGACATTCCAATCAGCAGCATCCTACATATCGTTCTTAACCAGACCCCGTCTGATATTCGAGAAGCTTCGAACATACCGCTAGGGAGTGTTATAGGACTATTAACTTTTTATGAAGTAATTAAATGATCCGGTAGACAACGCCAGTTACAAATACTCGTATAACGTGTTGCACTTACGTATATAAATACATCCATTGTTGTGTGACACGCAATTGGCAGGAACCTGCTACAACCTATAAACAGCTAGAGTATAACCAAGTGAAATGACTTGTAAGATTTAGGCCCGGTTAAAAAACTCCTAAATATGTGTCATCCAACTACGTAGTATGTTTCTGTAATTTCGTATATAAATGAAAGAACGGGACTACAGCTGGTCGATGACCAGAAGAAAATAGATGTCCAACAGCTTTGTTTACGGCTATTGGATATCTGTGTTCTGCAAGTACGTAGAATGTACTTTACAAAACTTTTTTGATTGATACACGAGCATTGCTCATCAGACTGTGTCTATATCAGACAGTGTTAATAAAGGAGGTAGAAAATGTTGAAGCAGGAACAGCGTGCTCCGATTGATAACATTTAATTCATCACCTGGATGCATAAATATCTCCACATTTCACCTACAAACGTTTCGCATGTTTACAGAGTAGCACTATGTGGTGGAAAAACGGCTTTTAACAGGAATTGTTTGCTTTATATCCAACCTAGGTAAGTAAAAAAAAGTGGAAAAAAGAAATTACAATGAAATGAATACCCCTAGCTGCATACAGGCGTTGATGTAAGTCAACGGCGACAGTTGAAAACGTGTGCCCAGACCGGGACTCGAACCCAGGATTTCCTGCTTACTGGCAGACGCTCTATCCATATTTTGTTCGCTTTTTTTGCGTTTTTGGTCGTTTGCGTTTTTGGCCGATATTGTTCGTTGCGTTTGGTCTGGGCGGACGTCACAAGACATCCGTGGAAGTTGATCGTTGATTCCTTTACTCAGTTTTTTTTTATTCCAGAGAGCAAACAGCCCTCTGAACGAACACGCTGAGCTGTCGTGCCGGCAGTCCATCTGAGCCACCGAGGACACAGAGGATAGTGCGACTGCAGGGACTTACCTTTTGGCACGCCTCCCGTGAGACCCACAGTCCCAACTTATTGTCCCGCACTATATTCATAGTGCCCCTGCCCATTATAATCATTACTCGTGGCTTTTTGCCGATTCCCGTAAGAGTTCGGGCAATGTTTGTGCATCAGCACAGAAGAAGATAGTCAAATGGCCGGTGAGCCCTATATGTAGTGGAAAAAGAGTTTGCAGTAACACCATGTACCAGGGATGAAAACAAAATTTTGTGTATTACGTTACCTGAACTACAAGACTCATCTGCACTTACCAAATATGTCGGTAACTCATTACTTGAACGTCCGTTGGTGGTAAAATATTAACAGGACCGTCAGATCTACGACCTGGCAGTAAGCTTAGTTGTGAGAAACGTGTACCATCGAGGGCTGTCCGTCCTCATTGTTTGAAATAACACTGATAAATACCACACTGCAGGTGCAACAACCTGATAGACGTTTCGTCAGAGATACTGTGTCATCTTGTGAAAAAATGATGTCCGCATACAGTAAATTTCAAGCTGTACGTTAAGGTACCATGCCAGGTATATGACTGGAGCAATGGTGATGTGCGAGCAGTGGATCAACGCTGAAAAACAAATTATAATTAGCAAATATCAGGAATAATAATGTTAGATCTGTGTAAATGCCAACGATAGTGTCACCACTCCTTCAGAGCTTCGGTTTTTAGTCTCTGAGATGGATGGACAGCGTGCAGGTATTTTATCCAGAAAGAAGTCTTTCGAGACAGAGCACATCCTCGAACTGGAGAAGAATTGGAAAGGGAACTGGCTGTGCCCTTTCAAGGGGACCACGGTATTGGCCTTGAGCAATTCAGCGAACTCACGTAACTACTGTTTGGAAGGGGATTTGTTCTGGCATTCTCCTGAATACAAATGTAGTGTCTTATCACTGTGCTACTTCTTATGGCTAATCTTGCAGGAGAAGGATAAATTAAACACCAGGACGCATCTGCCAACGAGAATCGAGACGGTGGCGTATTATTCTTGTTCACCAGCTTATACACCTGTGTCCTGGTTTAAATTATAAATGCCACCCTACGATGTCATCGAATAACGGCGTGGAACACTGTTGACCGTGATGCAAGGACTGTGTGCTCTTGGCCCACTGCAGTGATACTTGGGAGGCCTTGCTGTTAATATCTCAAAACTGATGAAACAGTTGTGTCAAATGATGCATGAACGTACGAATCGTCCCACGTAACTAAACTTAAATGATTTGGTAACAACGTTATTAAGGAAATCATGAACTGTAGCAGTTTAGTTTTTTGACGGACTGTAATATCTTAGCTCAACATTGTCTAGCTACACGTTCGAAGCCTGTTTAAAAACAGGTGCTCGAATAAATAAGTATGTGGTAGCTATGGAAGATGATTTCTGAAGTACCACCACGGCTAAATCTAGCCTGTATATCACGTACTCTTGTGCACTAGTATAAGGGCCAGTCAAATGAAAACCGAACACCCGCCACAACGGGATTACGGAATGGTCCCATTCAAAAACAATCACGACACGCGTTGAGATATTTATCCCACTTGGAAATGAGATGATCAATTCCTGTATCGTAGAACGAGGTCGGCTGCTGACGGATCCTCAACCAAAAAATGTTCAAATGTGTGTGAAATCTTATTGGACTTAACTGCTAAGGTCATCAGTCCCTAAGCTTACACACTACTTAACCCAAACTATCCTAAGGACAAACACACACACTGATGCCCGAGGGAGGACTCGAACCTCCGCCGGGACCAGCCCCACAGTCCATGACTGCAGCGCCTGAGACCGCTCGGCTAATCCCGCACGGCGATCCCCAACCGCACCCACTCTTTTGTACTTCCTCGTCCGACTGAAACCGACGAGCTCTCATGTCTTCCGTCAGTTCAACAAAGATGTGAAAATCAGACGGTTAAAGATCCGGGTTGTACGGAGGATACTGCAGTGTTTCCCAAGGATAGCCTTCATCTGATTGGCATTATGGGTGCGGGCGTTAACGTGCAACAAGATGATTCCGTCCGACAGCATTTCTGGGCGTTTTGACTTTATGACGCGTCGCTGTTTTTGCAAAGTGTCTTCATACCGCTGCGCACTGGTTGCGGTTGCACGATCGAGGAACTCGACAAGCAAAAGACCCCTGCATTCGAAAAAGATCATCGTGAGCTTGCCAGAACTTGTGTGAACAGCTTTGGATTTCCTTGGCAGGGGTGATGTGTGATGTTTCCACTGTTGCTTTGCCCTTTTCCCTCGGGCTGTTGAAATGCTGTCGGACCGAAACATCCAGTTCAGGACAACGCCCGCACTCACGCTTCCAATCGGACGAAGGCTACGTTTCAGCTATTTGATTGGGAAATACTGCAACTTCTTCGTATAGCCCGGATCTTTCACCGTGTGATTTCACATTTTTGGTGACCTGAAGAAAGACATGCATGGACATCGGTTTCAGTCGGACGAGAGAGTGCAACAGTGGGTGTGGTTGTGGATTCGTCAGCTGCAGAGGACATGCTACATAACAGGAATTGATCGTCTCTTGTTCCACTGGGATAAATGTCTCAATGCGTGTGGTGACTACTTTTGAATGGAATCTTTCATGGTTCCATTGTGGAGGATGTTCGCTTTCCATTTGACTGGACTGCCACTCATACTTCTCTAATAGAACCTCCTCTGGTATGTTACTAATATTGTACATGACCGTTAGTTTTTAGTGAAGTGCAATTACCGAGCTTTGATTTTTGCAAGTTCAACACATCAGCGTCCGAGCCAAGGAAACGAACAGCCCAGGATCGAACATGGGCGCCGCGTTACCGTCCATGCATCTGACACATCGTCCAAACGGAGCGTCATTTTTAAGCAGTTTTTCACCTTCTCTTGGCAAATGCTCGGTTAGCTCCCCTTTTACCCTTCAGAAACAATACATAACAAAATTCCTTTGTTGACAGATCGCGTAAACAACACATTTTCACACCTTAGGATAAATCGCACTGAGACGACAGGAACGGAATTCGGCTGCAGAAAAGTACAATTAAATCAGGAATAATATAAAAACACCGGATAAATTATTAGTAATTCCTAGGAGACATTGCGCTGCTACCGTATAGCAGCGTTTCTAGCACTGATAAAGACCTCAGTTCGTAAAAAGAGTCTACAAGTTTGTTCAGGTAGTCCATATGCAGCTGTAGCCGCTCTGTGATCAGATCCCGTAGAGCTGCTAATTTTCGAAGATGCTGATTGTTATGTCTCATCCGCCGTTCAGAATAGTCCCTGACATTTTCAGTCAGATTGTCGTTGTCGGGTGGAGAATTGCTGTGTCCCCTTTATGGGTCAAGCGTGCATTACACGCACGAATCGGCTACTATGGTAGCGGAATACGAGGGCGTGCGCATGGCTTTTTTTTTTAAGTAAGAAGAACCCCCTCCCGCTGCCCCCAACTCCTTTGGGATCAAAGACGAATTACCTGCAGAAATCGAAGAAACATCAAGCACTTATTCTCAGACAATGCTCGTCCTCGAAAACCAGAAATAGAAATAGAAAAGAGCATTCGAGAATAGGAGTGGTTTATTAAAAGTATTAATGTCCCGAAAGTATCTGGAATAGAAAGTTTATTGGAACCGGGAATGAATTACAATTAAATCCTAAATTAAAATTGGGCTATTTATCGTAGAAGTAGCGTACACGCCAAATGTGGCGGCGTATTTATTGCAATAATGAATTCGATAATATCTTCTGTTATCACGTATTGCGAATGTGAATGAATATCGGGAATTTTAGCATCAAAGGTGGGCCAAAAATGGTAATCGGATGTTTTTATAGCCCTCCTGCACCAGGAGCTGTAGCGGTAGAGCACTTTAAAGAGAACTTGCAGAATTTCGTGGAAAAGTTTCCTGAAAATGCTGTTGTAATAGGGGCTGTCTTCAACTTGCCAAATATGGAATGGGGGAGTCATGTGATCAAAACTGGTGCCACAGATAGGGATCGTGTGACATTATTCTGAATGTCTTGCAGCGGCGCCATGTCACTGATTGTGCGGCCCTCCCACCGGAGGTTCGAGTCCTCCCTCGGGCATGGGTGTGTGTGTTGTTCTTAGCACAAGTTAGATTAAGTTAGTTTAAGTAGTGTGTGAGAGCGATGACCTCAGCAGTTTGGTCCCTTAGGAATTCGTACACAATTTGAATCCTGAATGTCTTGTCCGAAAATAACTTCGAGCAATAATTAGAGTGACAAATTATGAAGGTAACGTCTTACACCTCCTAGCAACCAACAGACCGGAACTTTTCGAATCAGTTAACGTAGAAGAAGGCATCAGTGATCATAATGAATGCTGTGAAAGCAACTATGAGTAAGGGCATTACAAGGCGTTTTAAGAAAGGTAGGAAAGTATATTTGCTTGGAAAGAGAGACAGGATACAAATTGCTGAGTATCTGTGTAGTCATCATCAGATACTCAGTACCGAGGATGAAGACGTAGACCACAAATGGAAAAAAAATCGTCCAATATGCCATAGACAAATATGTTCGGAGAAAGGTCTTAACGGATGGGACAGGCACACCTGGTTTAATAAACATATTAGAAATCTGCTATGTGCTGAGAAACAAAAGCTGAACGAAGTGAAAATAATTGTAACATGAGCAGTAAGAGAAGCCTTCAATGACTCTGGAAGTAAAATTTTGGCAACAGATCTGATTAAAAGCTTAAGAGGTTTTGGTTTCACATAAAATCAGTATGCGGATCGAAATCATGTATTCAGTAACTCGGGGACCATATTGGCACCAAAACGGAAGATGACAAAAAAAAGGCCGAAATGTTGAATTTGAAGATCGTAATACGATCCCTCTTTTCAGTCATCGTACGAACAACGAAATGGCAGTTATTGAGGTCAGTGATCATGGAACAGAAAATCAATTACAAACACATAGTAATGGAAATGTATCAGGAGCAGATTAGATACCTGTAAGATTCTATAGAGGTTTGCGGAAGAAATTGCTCCGCTACTAGCGGGGGTTTATTGCAGGGCGCTGGAACAACGAAGGGTTCCTAGCGACTGGGAAAAAAGTGCAGGTTATTCCCGTTTTCAAGAAGGGTGGTGGGACAAACGCACGTAATTATAGCCCTATATCGCTGACGTAAATCTGTTGTAGATTTATGAAACATGTTTTATGCTCACGTATTATGACATTTTTGTAGACCGAAAATCTCCTCCATAGAAATCAGCATGGATTCCGCGAACAGAGATCTTGAGAACCTCGGCTCACTCTGTTTCTCCATGTGATCCACAGTGCTGTACACATCAGCGATCAGGTTGGCGTCGTCTTCCGAGTCTTCAGGATGGCATTTGACACAGTTCCGCGTTGCTATCTAGTGAAAAAACACGAGATTACCGAGTATCTGACCAGATTTGCGACTAGATTCAACGCTTCCTTGCAGAGAGAACTCAACACATCGCTGTTAACGGAAGAAAATCGGCAGATGTATAGGTAATTTCAGGAGTGCCACGACGAAGTTTGATACGATCTTTACTCTTTAAAATACAAATGATCTAGTAGAAAATGTCGGAACCTCCGTAAGGCTATTCGCAGATGATGCAGTTGTGTACAAGAAGGTAGCTGCACCAGAAGATTGTAGCGACTTGAAAAAGAACCTACAGCAGATTGGTGACTGGTGCAGGAGCTGACAGTCGACCCTGAACATAAATAAATGTGAGGTACTGCGCATAAATAGGAGAAGAAACCCGATACAGTAAAATTACACCATTGATCACAAATTGCTAGGAACAGTGATTACCGCAAAATATCTAGGATTAGCACATTGGACTCGCATTCGGGAGGGCGGTGGTTCAGACCCGCGTCCGACCATCCTCATTTAGGTTTTCCTTGCTTTTCCTAAATCGCTTCAGGCAAATGCTGGGATGGTTCTTTCGAAAGGGCGCGGTCGATTTCCTTCCCCATCCTTCCCCAATCCGAGCTCGTGCTGCGTCTGTAAGGACCGCATTGTCGACGGGACGTTAAACACAAATCTCCTCCTCGTCCTCAAATATCTAGGAGTATCTATCCGGATCGACCTTCAGTGGTACGATGACATAAAACAAATAATAGGAAAACCAGATGCTAGACCAAATTCATAGGAAGAATATTAAGGAAATGTAGCTCATGCACGACAGAAGTGGTTTACTGCTCATCGCTCTGGAACCCTTACCGGAAAGGACTAGTAGAAGAGAGAGAGAGAATCTAATGGAGAGCAGTGAGTTCCGTCACAGGGTCGTTTAATCTGCGTGAGAGCGTTACAGATATGCTCAAAAGCTCCAGTGGTAGAAGCTGCAAGAGAATCGTTGTGCATCAGAGAGTGGTTTACTATTGAAATTCCGAGAGAGTACATTCCGGGAAGAATCGGACAGCATATTACATCTTCCCACATGCGACTCGCGAAATGATAACGAGAAAAGTCGAGAAATTAGAGCTGATAGGGAGGTTTACTAACGATCATTAATCTAACGCATCATTCGCAAATGGAACAGTCCGCCACACTGTCAGGTCGACTGTGGAGTACTGATGTAAATGAAGATCGACTGATTTTGTGGTCCATTCTAGGTGCGGTAAGTTGACTGAGAGTTCGTCATACCAGGAACGTGTGCGTGCAGCCCTGCGATCACGGCTTCTGTCATCTCGAACACGGCAGTGTCGGCAGCATACTCATCATAAAGATCTAGGAGAAAGAATACCTCTTAGTCACCAAGAATGTTTAAATGATCATCCTGTTTCGTGCGAATGGCAACCTGAATGACTGTGCACTTCTAAAACATCGCACACCCACCTGAAGTAAGACCTCCACATACAGCAACTCCAAACATACTAGACGCCATGCATCATTTGAAAACGAAGAAAATCCCGGATAGTCGGACTAACTACACGCCCCCAGTCAACTCCCGTCCAGTTTGTATGTTGTCTGGCTCAATGAAGACGTGTGGAATTATGTTCCACTGTGAACAACGACGTTCGACGAGGTGCCCGACTCCAGATGTCTATTGCATGGAGTTTCTTTTGCAATGTTTTCTCGAAAACTGGTCGAGATGATCCTGCATTCAGTATCAGTGACTGTTCCTATAAATATGCCATTTACAGGGTGTCTCACCTAACTCTGCCACCTCAAATACATCCGGAACAACAATGTGCGCTTCATTTATTTCAAGCTTCACTTTCGATTCGCAATTTCTCTGGATGTAATTGACGTATTGCGATGCAACCAACGCCATCATTTTTGTGATTTTTTATGCTACTGATCGCATACGAAATAATAGTGGGTGTCCATTTAAAAATACAAAATTTTGTGTTGAAAATAGTATTTGTTTACGTTTTCAAATTTCGCATAGTATTTGGTTTCCTAACCACCAGCCGTACGTTCATTCTGGTGAAAACCGTTTCTGAATATCTATTGTTGTTCCAGAGATATTTGAGGTAGCAGCGTTAAGTGGGACACCATGTATAGAGGACGATTCAGCAGCCCCTACCGATCGGTTTTATGCAACCCACAGCATCTTTAAAAACCACGCGCAAAATTTTCATTTTCTCTTGCTCGCTAGTACTAACTATTACTACTACAGTAAAAATGAACAGGGTATTTTTGTAAGTAATTTAGCACTGGGATACGTTTTGGTTGGAGATCACGGTTTTCCTGTTGTTCAAGAAACACGCATTTGACGGTCACTTTTGTATATTTTTCTTAAATAATTCGAGAACTGTGGCTTCTAGGGAAAACGTATCCCAGTACAAAATTTAGCTACATGAAAAATTCTACAAAAATGTCCTGCTGATGTTTTCTGTGGGGCTTATAGTGTGGGTATAACAAGGGAGAGAATATGAAAATGGACATGGTAATTGAAGGCACTGTGGTCTAGGGGTAGCGTCTTTGATTCATAATCAAAACGTCTTCAGTCTCGGGTTAGATCCCCGCCGCTGCCTAAATTTTGATAAATAATCAGCATTGGCAGCCGAAGACTTTCGGCATAAGAAGTCAGCCTCATTGTGCCAACGGCCTTGTCAAAGAGGGCGGAGGAGCGGATAGAGGTTCAGGGCACTCTCTTGTCCTAGGGGTTGGAAATTGCCCCTAAAGGCGGAAGAATCAGCAAAGATCAACGACATGAGGATGCAGAAGGCAATGGAAACCACTGCATTAAAGACACATAACGTGTATCCACAGGACATGTGGCCTGTAATTGAAGAAGTGTCATGATGATCTCTCCATTGGCAAAAGATTCCGGAATAGTCCCCCATTCGGATCTCCGGGAGGGGACTGCCAAGGGGGAGGTTACCATGAGAAAAAGATTGAATAATCAACGAAAGGATAACGTTCTACGAGTCGGGGCGTGGAATGTCAGAAGCTTGAACGTGGTAGGGAAACTAGAATATCTGAAAAGGGAAATGCAAAGGCTCAATCTAGATATAGTAGGGGGTCAGTGAAGTGAAGTGGAAGGAAGACATGGATTTCTGGTCAGATGAGTATCCGGTAATATCAACAGCAGCAGAAAATGGTATAACAGGTGTAGGATTCGTTATGAATAGGATGGTAGGGCAGAGGGTGTGTTACTGTGAACAGTTCAGTGACCGGGTTGTTCTAATCGGAATCGACAGCAGACCAACACCGACAACGATAGTTCAGGTGTACATGCCGACGTCGCAAGCTGAAGATGAACAGATAGAGAAAGTGTATGAGGATATTGAAAGGGTAATGCAGTATGTAAAGGGGGACGAAAATCTAATAGTCATGGGCGACTGGAATGCAGTTGCAGGGGAAGGAATAGAAGGAAAGGTTACAGGTGAATATGGGCTTGGGACAAGGAATGAAAGAGGAGAAAGACTAATTGAGTTCTGTAACAAGTTTCAGATAGTAATAGCGAATACCCTGTTTAAGAATCACAAGAATCACTTGGAAAAGGCCGGGAGATACGGGAAGATTTCAATTAGACTACATCATGGTCAGACAGAGACTCCGAAATCAGATACTGGATTGTAAGGCGTACCCAGGAGCAGATATAGACTCAGATCACAATATAGTAGCGATGAAGAGTAGGCTGAAGTTCAAGACATTAGTCAGGAAGAATCAATACGCAAAGAAGTGGGATACGGAAGTACTAAGGAATGACGAGATACGTTTGAAGTTCTCTAACGCTATAGATACAGCAATAAGGAATAGCGCAGTAGGCAGTACAGTTGAAGAGGAATGGACATCTCTAAAAAGGGCCATCACAGAAGTTGGGAAGGAAAAAATAGGTACAAAGAAGGTAGCTGCGAAGAAACCATGGGTAACAGAAGAAATACTTCAGTTGATTGATGAAAGGAGGAAGTACAAACATGTTCCGGGAAAATCAGGAATACAGAAATACAAGTCGCTGAGGAATGAAATAAATAGGAAGTGCAGGGAAGCTAAGACGAAATGGCTGCAGGAAAAATGTGAAGACATCGAAAAAGATATGTTTGTCGAAAGGACAGACTCAGCATACAGGAAAGTCAAAACAACCTTTGGTGACATTAAAATTAACGGTGGTAACATTAAGAGTGCAACGGGAATTCCACTGTTAAATGCAGAGGAGAGAGCAGATAGGTGGAAAGAATACATTGAAAGCCTCTATGAGGGTGAAGATTTGTCTGATGTGATAGAAGAAGAAACAGGAGTCGATTTAGAAGAGATAGGGGATCCAGTATTAGAATCGGAATTTAAAAGAGCTTTGGAGGACTTACGGTCAAATAAGGCAGAAGGGATAGATAACATTCCATCAGAATTTCTAAAATCATTGGGGGAAGTGGCAACAAAACGACTATTCTCGTTGGTGTGTAGTATATATGAGTCTGGCGACATACCATCTGACTTTCGGAAAAGCATCATCCACACAATTCCGAAGACGGCAAGAGCTGACAAGTGCGAGAATTATCGCACAATCAGCTTAACATCTCATGCATCGAAGCTGCTTACAAGAATAATGTACAGAAGAATGGAAAAGAAAATTGAGAATGCGCTAGGTGACGATCAGTTTGGCTTTAGGAAAAGTAAAGGGACGAGAGAGGCAATTCTGACGTTACGGCTAATAATGGAAGGAAGGCTAAAGAAAAATCAAGACACTTTCATAGGATTTGTCGACCTGGAAAAAGCGTTCGACAATATAAAATGGTGCAAGCTGTTCGAGATTCTGAAAAAAGTAGGGGTAAGCTATAAGGAGAGACGGGTCATATGCAATATGTACAACAACCAAGAGGGAATAATAAGAGTGGACGATCAAGAACGAAGTGCCTCTTATTAAGAAGGGTGTAAGACAAGGCTGTAGCCTTTCGCCTCTACTTTTCAATCTGTACATCGAGGAAGCAATGATGGAAATAAAAGAAAGGTTCTGGAGTGGAATTAAAATACAACGTGAAAGGATATCAATGATATGATTCGCTGATGACATTGCTATCCTGAGTGAAAGTGAAGAAGAATTAAATGATCTGCTGAACGGAATGAACAGTCTAATGAGTACACAGTATGGTTTGAGAGTAAATCGGAGAAAGACGAAGGTAATGAGTAGAAATGAGAACAGCGAGGAACTTAACATCACGATTGAAAAAAAAAATGGCTCTGAGCACTATGGGACTTAACATCTGTGGTCATCAGTCCCCTAGAACTTAGAACTACTTAAACCTAACTAACCTAAGGACATCACGCACATCCATGCCCGAGGCAGGATTCGAACCCGCGGCCGTAGCAGTCGCGCGGCTCCGGACTGAGCGCCTAGAACCGCTAGACCACCGCGGCCGGCACATCACGATTGATGGTCACGAAGTCAATGAAGTTAAGGAATTCTGCTACCTAGGCAGTAAAATAACCAATGACGGACGGAGCAAGGAGGACATCAAAAGCAGACTCGCTATGGCAAAAAAGGCATTTCTGGCCAAGAGAAGTCTACTAATATCAAATACCGGCCTTAATTTGAGGAAGAAATTTCTGAGGATGTACGTCTGGAGTACAGCATTGTATGGTAGTGAAACATGGACTGTGGGAAAACCGGAAGAGAAGAGAATCGAAGCATTTGAGATGTGGTGCTATAGACGAATGTTGAAAATTAGGTGGACTGACAAGGTAATGAATGTGGAGGTTCTACGCAGAATCGGAGAGGAAAGGAATATGTGGAAAACACTGATAAGGAGAAGGGACAGGATGATAGGACATCTGCTAAGACATGAGGGAATGACTTCCATGGTACTAGAGGGAGCTGTAGAGGGCAAAAACTGTAGAGGAAGACAGAGATTGGAATACGTCAAGCAAATAATTGAGGACGTAGGTTGCAAGTGCTACTCCGAGATGAAGAGGTTAGCACAGGAAAGGAATTCGTGGCGGGCCGCATCAAACCAGTCAGTAGACTGATGACCAAAAAAAAAAAAAAAACAAAAAAAAAAGTGAGTTGCAGATAATCCAGCAGTAGGGGCAGCTGAATCACACTGCATATATGCATGGTGTGGAACATGTAAAAATATGTCCACTTATACTTGTTGTACCCTGTAAATATGTGTGTTGTCTGTTCTTTCGGACATATAATACATCTGTAGGAGTAACTGCCTTGATAACTTCAGAGCGGATGCACAACAGGGTCTGAGCCTCTTGCAGGAATACAAGACTCGCTGCAGGCAATTGGGTGAATTGACAGTAGACGCCACTAGCGCGTGACAAGTCGAGAATTTGGGGCGGACGAATAGTGTGTCCCGATGGCCGAAGCGGTTAAGGCAGATCCGCGTTGGAGTCCCGGTGCAGCACAAATTTTTGACTTTCACAATCGAATTATTTCAATGCCCGATTGCCGCTGGCGTCGATCTCTCCTTCGAAAATTCATATAGGGTTTTAAACCTATTGTCACTGAATTTATAATACTCATCTCTCGTCCCTGTCGATGAGGATTATTGTACGACCACTGTTCTAACGCCGTGTTCCGTGGCTGCCTGTGGGGAACATTCACAGTATGACCACGAGCACGCCCAAATACGATAGCTCCTTTCTGCTCTTCTGTAACGTCACCACATCGATCGACCTTACAACCGATTGGTACATACGCACCACTTCCTTGTCATCACAAACGTCAATTGTGAAGGGTCACATGACCGCCTTGTTCCAGTTCCGATGCGTCCAGTGTGCTATGTTATGGGTGTAAGATGTGTTTCCTAAAAGCAAATATTGATTGACTGGGGATGTGGTAGTGGAATGGCGGTGTCACTTAATCCGGGATAGCGACTCCAGTTCTGCAAGGTTTCATCAAACAGTTTGACTGACTGAGAGGAACTGTACTCATTCACCTGTAAGAGTGGTGGATGAGAATCAGAGGTAGTATGAATCCAAGGTTTCCGGTTCGATTTCCCGTCAGTCCTAAGATTTTTATGCGTCTCTTTCCTCTTTCATCACATCTAGCACGTGAAAAATGCTGAGTTGCACATTGTTTCGGAATGCGCATTAAACTCTACGCCCAGTAACTGGCTGCGTAAACCAGTTCAGTGCTTCGAGGGAGGCAACGGCGTACTACCTCTAACAGTACTGTGGCTAGTGTAGCAGTGTGGTGTACAAATCTAGCTTCGGGCTGATGACAGCTTTGCTTTACTTATAAACTTTCAATGTTGGGAGCGATGTGTGGCCGCCAGCCACCTTCTCTCTCCAACTGCTCCTGCGAGACGCACCGCTTGCTGGCCTAGACGGAAGCTCATCCTAACAACTTCCTATTCCAGTACACCCTTCTATATACATCAACTAGACAGAGTGAATAGGGGAAAGATCGTAATCGGGGTACGATGCCTATTTGCTCCTGCCCCTTCACTATGTCAAGAGGGCTAAGCATGCAGTGGTCCACTGCTTCCTTGAGACGAAGTCTCGAGCGAAAAACGGTAGGCGTAGTAGTAACGGATATTTTGCGTCTCTGGGAGCCAAAAAACTGTGGTATGTAATGAAATTTAGCCTGTAAAATAATCTCAGATATACACTCCTGGAAATTGAAATAAGAACACCGTGAATTCATTGTCCCGGGAAGGGGAAACTTTATTGACACATTCCTGGGGTCAGATACATCACATGATCACACTGACAGAACCACAGGCACATAGACACAGGCAACAGAGCATGCACAATGTCGGCACTAGTACAGTGTATATCCACCTTTCGCAGCAATGCAGGCTGCTATTCTCCCATGGAGACGATCGTAGAGATGCTGGATGTTCCTGTGGAACGGCTTGCCATGCCATTTCCACCTGGCGCCTCAGTTGGACCAGCGTTCGTGCTGGACGTGCAGACCGCGTGAGACGACGCTTCATCCAGTCCCAAACATGCTCAATGGGGGACAGATCCGGAGATCTTGCTGGCCAGGGTAGTTGACTTACACCTTCTAGAGCACGTTGGGTGGCACGGGATACATGCGGACGTGCACTGTCCTGTTGGAACAGCAAGTTCCCTTGCCGGTCTAGGAATGGTAGAACGATGGGTTCGATGGCGGTTTGGATGTACCGTGCACTATTCAGTGTCCCCTCGACGATCACCAGTGGTGTACGGCCAGTGTAGGAGATCGCTCCCCACACCATGATGCCGGGTGTTGGCCCTGTGTGCCTCGGTCGTATGCAGTCCTGATTGTGGCGCTCACCTGCACGGCGCCAAACACGCATACGACCATCATTGGCACCAAGGCAGAAGCGACTCTCATCGCTGAAGACGACACGTCTCCATTCGTCCCTCCATTCACGCCTGTCGCGACACCACTGGAGGCGGGCTGCACGATGTTGGGGCGTGAGCGGAAGACGGCCTAACGGTGTGCGGGACCGTAGCCCAGCTTCATGGAGACGGTTGCGAATGGTCCTCGCCGATACCCCAGGAGCAACAGTGTCCCTAATTTGCTGGGAAGTGGCGGTGCGGTCCCCTACGGCACTGCGTAGGTTCCTACGGTCTTGGCGTGCATCCGTGCGTCGCTGCGGTCCGGTCCCAGGTCGACGGGCACGTGCACCTTCCGCCGACCACTGGCGACAACATCGATGTACTGTGGAGACCTCACGCCCCACGTGTTGAGCAATTCGGCGGTACGTCCACCCGGCCTCCCGCATGCCCACTATACGCCCTCGCTCAAAGTCCGTCAACTGCACATACGGTTCACGTCCACGCTGTCGCGGCATGCTACCAGTGTTAAAGACTGCGATGGAGCTCCGTATGCCACGGCAAACTGGCTGACACTGACGGCGGCGGTGCACAAATGCTGCGCAGCTAGCGCCATTCGACGGCCAACACCGCGGTTCCTGGTGTGTCCGCTGTGCCGTGCGTGTGATCATTGCTTGTACAGCCCTCTCGCAGTGTCCGGAGCAAGTATGGTGGGTCTGACACACCGGTGTCAATGTGTTCTTTTTTCCATTTCCAGGAGTGTATTTAAAAACAATGATAGCGATTTCTATACATTTTTACCAACTCTAACTGTGCCTTTATCATGTACTCTACATCTTAATCTGTATGTATGTCTAGTTATTTCCCATTTACTGCTATACTCGAACACATGTTTCAACCTATATTTCACCCCGATACCTGCGAAAGACGCCAAATTTTCTCTGGGTAAGATGGACACTCCTAATATCTCTTCTGTGTCGGTTGGTTAAAGTTAAGGTGCAGCTTCTCACAGAGGTCCAGCGTAGGCTGTAATTATCATATTGTAGCGAAACTTGGTAGATGTTCTAATACGTTAGTGGGGGCCGATTTACGCTGAAAAGAATTAGTTCCAATTTTGGCCACTAGGTGCAAGTCTGGCGCTGAGAATGCAAGAAAGACGTATAGAAATGTTTCCATGTGTAATGGATTAGGATCGGGATGTGGGCAAGAAAGGTCTAACAAGTGAGAAAGGCATAATGTTGATTTTATTATAAACCGCGGATTACGTAATTTGTACAACGTGAGGAACGGAGACGTTGACGAGATGCTGTACAGAGCCAGATTTGCATCTTGTGGCCAAAATTGGAACTATTTTTTCCAGCGTAAATCGGTTCCGCATTAACGCATTAGCGCGTCTACCAAGTTTCGCTGCCATATGATAATTAAAGTACGTACTGGGCCTCTTTAATTACAACGACCCGGTATACAAATAAAACAGTTTCTGTGCCATGCACTGGTTTATTTTTTCCACTACGCGTTTCGATGGTTCACACCATCATCTTTAGGTTGAGAATTGTTTATTTACATGGCTGGTGTTGGTGAAGAGTACAGACGTCTTTTCACAGTCGCAGACCAAGGATAGTGTAGGTTATTTTGGTCCTTTGCTAATGATAAGAATTTGTTAATTTAGAAAAGATACTTTAGGACTTAAAAAGCATGAATTTCTGACAGGGAAGATAGTATTGTAAAAGTTCTGCGTAGTGTTGCCTGATGTCCTTTCCACTGCTCATTACATTTACACTGTCACTTCAAAGATATTATATATGTCACATATACGTTTGTTTATATTGGATAGAGAGATAAAAGATTAAATGATTTCTGCATAAACATATTTTTCATTTTTAAAAATATGAATGGGCTGCATCAGAATATTGCATTTGCAGAATTCAGTTATTATATTAAGTAGTTATATATACTTTTTTAGAAATATGAATGTGCTTCAGCACTGGGTGCAAAAATATTCATACAATTTTGTTTAAATGGCTACGTAGATAAATATATTTTTTTTCTGTATTAAAAAATGGGAATGGGCTGCACTTAAATATAGATATGTGCGCACTTCAATTATTAAATTAATTCCTTATACATAAAAAGATTAAAACAGATCCTGCATATGTTTTGTGGGTTAAACTTACTGAGAGATGAATGGAAGCGGTTGCGTTAACTGCTGTGCATTCAAACTGTAAATTATGATAATACTCGTACTTTAAGTACTTTGCCAAAGCTTTTGAAAAAAGTTGGTTGAGCCTGTTTCACTGTTGTCGTTGAGTATATGTTCCTAAATTTCTTTCTGTGTATGTAGATTTCAAGTTCTTCATATAGAGATCTTCTGTATCCTTCGTTCAGTGTATGTAGTACTTCAAGGCTGCTTTCTACATTGTCAGAGGTATGTCCTGTATCTTTTATATGGGAGGCTATTGCAGATTTATATGGTGTGTTGTATCGGAAGGCGCTGATGTATTCTCTGAATCATTTGTGGAAGCTGTGGCCTGTTCGATCTACGTACTGAGCTGGGCATTTACTACCTATAATTTTATATGTGCCATAGGATGAAAATTTATCTCGACTGCTTTTTCAGTTATGAGGAAGTCTTTGACAAATTTTGTTGTTTGTTTGGAATGCAATTCTTAAACTACGGGACATAAAAGTTACAAACATAGGTGATTAATTTCGTTTTGAATATGTCAAGTTTTCCCATCATAATTTCACGTACAAGCGAAACAGTAATGCATCTTCCGCCGATGCACTATATGTATAAAAGAAATTCAGCCCCTCGCCCCCACCTCCAGCCCACTCAGGGGCCGTGTTACACGAATCATCCTGGTATTTGTGAGAACGATGAATTGAAGGGCCTCCGGAAAGCCCTATCTTTCCAACGTTAAAATAGCGCTTATAAATTACATGTTTTCTCAAAAAGTATTTGAACCTGGAAGTTGAAATTTTTACAGGTTATTTATTTTTAAAAATTTTAATTCAGTTGTTAGACACTATTTTTTCTATTGTAATGAAAATTCACAAATTTTTTGTGCCACTTTTCGTTTATAAATTCAACAGTATACAGGTTTTTTGGAAAAACGCAGTGTTAAGTTACGCAGAAGGGAGTGTATAACATTTCCTGAAAATTTGAAGCAAATTGGTTTGGTAGATCCCGAGAAAACATGTAATTTGTATGAAAAAATAAAACTTTTGGGAATCGAACGACGAAGTTTGCATTATCTTTTTAGTCCATTCCAGGTCCATACGATGGATTATATTCATCTTCTGCAAACTCCTCCTCCAGCTTCCTCTTTGTCCTCCTCTTGTTTACTTTGGCTTTTATTTCTAGGTATATACAGCCCTGTCAGCAACCCAAAGATGTTCCTTGTCTAAAGCAAGTATTGTTCGTTCCATGTTCTAACCCATCTTCTTTTCCATCTTTCAAAATACGCTGCACCTTACAACGTTGCCATCATTGAAATTAGCAACAGGATCATATACACTAAAGTGAAGTGTTTATATTCCAACAATGAAGTTTTGCAGATTCTTGAGTGTATAGTACTATTTACACTATCATTGGGGTTTTGAGTTTTTCCATGAACACACTTTTTCAACAGTTCGGGTGCTGCTAAGTCTCTGGAAACAGGTTTTATCACCTTCATTACCACATCAGGCAGACTATGTTTACGAATGTACTCTTCACCAATTAGCAATATCTTGTTGTACTTACACCAACTGTTTTATCCTTTGGGACACAAGTTATGATGGGGGCTTTCAAAGAGCCCAAACAGCCTTCTTCATTTCATCGACACTATGTGTGTTTTGTCTAATAGCCATTCCATAATAGTTCTGTATTGTGTCAATTACACTGTCAGTTAACCTTCCCCTTCCATCCAACCCTTTACCATCACTGACTTTTTGTTTTTGTACGAACCTTTCAGTCGCCGAAGTCTCCATCCCATTAATTTCTGTACGTGTTCAATACATTCAAATTTCTGCACTGCAACATCATTACCATAGGGCTTCAGTTCTTGAATATGTTTGCAACTTTTAGAATCACCGTCACCAAGGTAATTCACATATCGCACTTTATCACACGCAACAGAACGTTGAAATACCGTATACTAGCAACACCAGCTACTTCCACCCCTCCACTACTGCCACTATAGTCAGCTGTGCAATTATTTTCATGTGTACCTTTATTTTTTTGTGGACACCTACAGTATTTAGATATTACTGCTACGTCTAAAACTTTCCCTGTATACACGCTGGTGGGGCAGGTACCAACCAATGCTCCAGTCAAGTTTCCATTACCACTTTTTTCTATTATTGGCTCTACTACAGCCTTCTTCATAGATTCTATACGGACATCTTCTACTTTAGACCCTATAAATCTATTATAGTTTGTGAACGTGGTTGGCGGATTTGGAAGATTCATCATGCCACAGAAAACTGCACCTGCAGTAGCACCGTTACCAATCGCACGCAATTCATAACAAAATCTAATGTTGTGTTCATAGATTTTGCAACCATTTAACTTCATTTGGAGTTACTGCAACACTGTCCTTGAAGGTGGTCATGTACGAACACGTAACACACTTCAGTTCCATTTTACTGGCACGTCCATTACACTGAATATGTCTTACACAGCTTGCAAAAATTCCATTGGAAACTGACATATCAAATATTTCATTCACATCCGATTCGCCCATAAAACAATTGTACTTTTCCCTAACCTAACGAGGCTCTCTCTGCGAAGTAATTTCTTTCTCACTTTCATTGCAATGGGCAGGTGTACCATCAAAGTTAGGTTCACACACTTGGTTATCGTCTTTATTGTTTACGGTAATAACACCTACCTATGGCTTTCCAACATTTCTCCTTTTCTTAAAAGCCGTCGGAATTTATTCTCACTTTACGTTTCCCCACGATTATCCTTCAGTGAAACAGAGACTTCAATGAACAGAATTCACAACGAATATTTTCAGGATTACAAAAGAGTAATCAAATATTAAACATACGCCAATCGTGCGAGCGATATATACAGAACTATCACAGGTCAGCCACAACGACAGGCCGGGGTGGACGAGCGGTTCTAGGCGCTACAGTCTGGAACAGCGCTACCGCTACGGTCGCAGGTTCGAATCCTGCCTCGGGCATGGATGTGTGTGATGTCCTTAGGTTAGTTAGGTTTAAGTAGTTCTAAGTTCTAGGGGACTGATGACCTTACAAGTTAAGTCCCATAGTGCTCAGAACCATTTGAACCATTTGTTAGCCACAACACTTACTTTGTCAAACTTATCTTTTCTCACACTACTAAAATGTACATGATGAGCATGTAGATTCATGAGTACAACATTTGACAGCAATTTAACAGTGCCACAGCAGATCACTCTCATCAGAACATATTTCAAAAATATTTTTAAAATAGTTGTAGTCTTTTGAACTGAAAAAATTGTATATCAATTGAAAATGGAAAGTCTGTAGATATTTTAAATCCAAAAAGGGAAAAATTGAACGTTTCATGATTTTGAACCTTTCCGGAGACCTTGAACTCTTGTATACCGAAATACAATACCAGTCTACAAGAGACCTCGTACGGCCATAGTGTTACCGATTCGCCGTTGCACCAAGTCGGTTGGCGAGTGTAATAAATATTGCCTCGTGTAACGTTGTATGATTTCCTAAGCAAAACGCGAAAACAGCAGTGTACGGCTCAGTGTATGTTTTAAGCGCCTCGGGAATCGGTATTATAATGGTGTTGACATAAAAACACCTTCAGTAAACTATTCTCAGAATGTTATGGATAAGGGAAGAAGACAAAGCCACGAATAAAACTTCGGAAACGTCTAAAATACCTCTATTATGCGTATTTTGGGAAAGGCATTTGTTGTTTACGAAGAGCTGGATGAGAGACCTGACGAACAAAAATGAACTTGCCTTCTACCTTGACGTCCTGCATTGAAGTACGGAAGCGGAGTAATTTTTTTCACAATGTAGCTCTAATTGGCTTCTAATTGCCGCCACCACAACTGGGTGCCCCAATTAACATAATTGAAGTTGTAGTCGCGTATCGTCCCGCCAGATGGCGCCCCGATCTACGGGCCGGCTGAGCCCACTAGGGCGGCGACCGGTTTGGGGAACCAGTTGCCGCGCTGCCCCCAACTGACACTCAGCAATCTGCCTATAAACACGTTATTTAGTGCGGGCACATGTAATTGATCAAATGTCATCATGCTAAAGCGTTGCTCCCTGTTCGTCAAGGAAATAACGCAAAACTCAAATGGAACTGCCCTTTAATGGGTCTTGTTATCGCTAGTATGTAAATAGGCCATGTCTCGGGTAGTTAAACCTGCAGTTCGCTTTGTGCCCACAGAAACTGGAAATTAAAAAATAATGAAATTTGGTAATAATATTATCATATTGAGGAGGAGACTGATAGTAACAGGAAATGAGTTGTATAAACTGGTCTTTTCCGTTACATTTGTTTATTAGTATTTAAAAATTTATTTCCTAAAACCTTTAAAAAAGTGTACCATAGCAACAAACTAAGAAAGCAGTGATACTTTAGATGCTGGAAACCTTTTGTCTTTGCTGTCTTATTATAAAATCGTTTGGGTTGCATCTATGTTAAATTCCGTAGACTTCGACGTACCAAAAACGCACCAAAAAAAAAATGGTCGTTTATTGAAATTCGTCCCCTAATTCCGTGAGAAACAAAGAAATATCACGAAAAAGATAAACAAAAATTTCACAAAGAAAAATGAGCACGATTAATGAAATAATTGCAGGTTTAGAATCGTTTTCAACATGTATTAACTTTGGAGTACCTGCTCATGTTGTTGTTGTTGTGGTCTTCAGTCCTGAGACTGGTTTGATGCAGCTCCCCATGCTAATCTATCCTGTGCAAGCTCCTTCATCTCCCAGTACCTACTGCAACCTACATCCTTCTGAATCTGCTCAGTGTATTTCTCTCTTGGTCTCCCTCTACGATTTTTACCCTCCACGCTGCCCTCCAATACTAAATTGGTGATCCCTTGATGCCTCAGAACAGTCCCTTCTTCTAGTCAAGTTGTGCCACAAACGTCTCTTCTCCCCAATTCTATTCAATACCTCATCATTAGTTATGTGATCTACCCATCTAATCTTCAGCATTCTTCTGAAGCACGACATTTCGAAAGCTTCTATTCTCTTCTTGTCCAAACTGTATATCGTCCATGTTTCACTTTCATACATGGCTACACTCCATACAAATACTTTCAGAAACGACTTCCTGACACTTAAATCTATACTCGATGTTAACAAATTTCTCTTCTTCAGAAACGCTTTCCTTGCCATTGCCAGTCTACATTTTATATCTTCTCTACTTCGACCATCATCAGTTCTTATTCTCCCCAAATAGCAAAACTGCTTTACAACTTTAAGTGTCTGATTTCCTAATCTAATTCCCTCAGCATCACTCGACTTAATTCTACTACATTCCATTATCCTCGTTTTGATTTGTTGATATTCATCCGCTCGATACAATTTGAAAAAAGACTCGTCCGACCAGGCAACATGTTTCCAGTCATCAATAGTCTAATGTCAGTGCTGACGGGCCCAGGCGAGGCGTAAAGCTTTGTGCCGTGGAGTCATCAAGCGTACACGAGTAGGCCTTCTGCTGCGAAAGCTCATATCGATGATACTTAGTTGAATGCTTCGCACGCTGACACGTTTTATGGCCCAGCATTGAAATCTGCAGCAATTTGCGGAAGAGTTGCACTTCTGTCACGTTGAACAATGCTCTTCAGTCGTTATTGGTCCCTTTCTTGCAGTATCTTTTTCCAGCCGCAGCGATGTCGGAGATTTGATGTTTTGCCCGACTGCTGATGTTCACGGTACTTTCGTGAAATGGTCGTACCGGAAAATCGCCACTTCATCGCTACCTAGGAGACGCTGTGTCCATAGGTCGTACGCCGACTGTAACACAACATTCAAACTCACTTACATCTTGATAACCTGCCATTGTACCAGCAGTAACCGAACAGCTGAGGGCGCTAATGCGTTGCTTCCTGGACTCGGGTAGGCGCGCCGGCCCCAGATCGAATCTGCCCGGCGGGTTAACGACGAGGGCCGGTTGTGCTGGCCAGCCTGGATTTGGTTTTTAGGCGGTTTTCTAGATCCCACTAGGTGAATACCGGGATGGTCCCCACGTCCCGCCTCAGTTACACGACTCGCAGACATTTGAAAAAGTACGCACTATATCATGGCTTACACTAGACACAGACAACTGGGGTACGCTAATTCCGTACCGGGTGGTACGGGGTGGCGACAGGAAGAGCATTCGGCCATCCTCTGACACTAACATCGCCAAATCCGTAGTAACAAGGCCGACCCCGCGTTGCAGTGGGACAAAGGCCCAAAGAAAATGATGATGTGGCAGCAGTAACCGATCTAACAACTGCGCCAACCACTTTTTGTCTTATATAAGGAGTTGCCGACCGCAGGGCCGTATTCTGCCAGTTTACATATCTCTGTATTTGAATACACATGCCTATACCAGTTTCTTTGGCGCTTCAGTGCAGTTTTATTTCTTACACTTTCGTCTCTAAGACATCATTTTTGGGTCCACATCGGACCCTCTCCACAACCGCTGCAACAGGCAGAAGGACTCCGTGCAGCTGGAGCATTGGTCACGGTTTGGAATTCCCGAAACCCTTCTATGGACCTGTAACAAAACCGTTTTGTATAAGTCACTTTCTGTGTATTTTTCATCATCACATAGGATAACTTCTAACAAAATGGTGACCTGTCAAATGTCATTTCTTCGCCCACAAAATCGAAATAAAAACGTGAACCGAAATAGGCTTTTGATGATATCGCAGAATGGCTACTTACGATGATGGGCAATTCAATTTAGAATGCTGTTATCAAAGTCCGATCGCATGTACCGCTCTTAAGTTATGTTTCTTGCCAATTCGAAAAATATGATAGCGAGGACAATGCGTTTAAAGTTTTGGGTTACATTTTCTGTAGATAAGTTAAACATACTTCTAGTAAGCGATTCCTGGATCATACACAGTCCTTCCAGGTCCAAAAGGAGGTCCTGTGGGGCTCTTAGGCAGCTTCTGTCCGCTGCTTTGCTCTCTTGATACGCTTTTCGTCCGCTTTAGTGTAGAAGTTGTAACAAGTTGGTCCGATCTCAAGTTTGAGAACGTACGTAACTCCATAATGCCTGTTAGGCCAGTGGTTCTCAACCTTTCTTAGACCATTGCCCCTGAGTGTAATCAGACGTTAGCTAGTATCCCCGCCCTTCCCACCCTTGCAATCTGTTACACCCCCCCCCCTTCCGTATTATCATCAACTTTAGCAGCTAATCAAACTGTAGAATTAAATACTTTTCTTGGAACACTTTTATTTTTTTTTAGATTTTATCCATATTTTGCAGCTTCAAACATGACTGTACTCAATACATTCGAGGTATGAATTAAAAAATGCCTTCAGTCACAATTTTTCGTGTTTTATTCAGTACACTGTTCAGTGTACTGAATAACACACTTTTATTTTTAATATGATGAATGATCAATGATATTTAGGTAGTGTACGCGCGCGTGCACGCGCACGCGCGCGCGCTGGTATGTGTGTGTGTGTGTTAGAGTGAATGACGAAGGAATTCGTGGTGCATGGCAAGTGACGCACACAACTCTTTCTCAGATAAGGAAACTAACTATCCACAGTCAGGACAGACACTTGTTACAAAACATGCTTCCCCTCCAGTACTCCTCTCCACTGCGGTACTTGCTTGACCTGCACACTACAGCCCCATTTAAAATCAAACAAGTTCAGATATGTGCACTATATCTCCTGCTCGTAAATCACTTGATGGCTGCACTCCTTACTTCTGAAGTGGCAGAAATTGGAAGACTTCAGGCTGCTAATGCTTTACGTCTGACCACAGCCACTAATAGTAGTAATAATAATAATAAAAACACTGTGTACAGCACTATAGCAGCCCTTATGTAATTACTTCTGTGTCGTGCTGTCAATTAATTCATTTATCTGTGTCGAAGAGAGTAATGAAGCAATTTCTGGACTACTGCAGATACTATCTACAACTTGGAGAAGATATTTCCTTCAGATATTTAGCGCTTGTTAGGTATAGATCTCATTTTTATCATTAGCGACGACGGGACAAAGTACAACATATGCGTGTAGTGGGTGCACTATGTGAGGAATCTGCATGCTTTTTTCGTTGCTTCTGCAACAGTGTTCTGGCGTGTTTTGTGTACCAAGGTGGATCAGTCCCATCTCTTATTAACTTATGCGGTATGAATCTATCTATCGATACAGTATCGACTGCAATAGATACACTACTGGCCATTAAAATTGCCACACCAAGAAGAAATGCAGATGATAAACGGGTATTCATTGGACAAATGTATTATACTAGAACTGACATGTGATTACATTTTCACGCAATTTGGGTGCACAGATCCTGAGAAATCAGTACCCAGAGCAACCACCTCTGGCACTAATAATATGATAGCGAGGACAATGCGTTTAAAGTTTTGGGTTACATTTTCTGTAGATAAGTTAAACATACTTCTAGTAAGCGATTCCTGGATCATACACAGTCCTTCCAGGTCCAAAAGGAGGTCCTGTGGGGCTCTTAGGCAGCTTCTGTCCGCTGCTTTGCTCTCTTGATACGCTTTTCGTCCGCTTTAGTGTAGAAGTTGTAACAAGTTGGTCCGATCTCAAGTTTGAGAACGTACGTAACTCCATAATGCCTGTTAGGCCAGTGGTTCTCAACCTTTCTTAGACCATTGCCCCTGAGTGTAATCAGACGTTAGCTAGTATCCCCGCCCTTCCCACCCTTGCAATCTGTTACACCCCCCCCCCCCCCCCTTCCGTATTATCATCAACTTTAGCAGCTAATCAAACTGTAGAATTAAATACTTTTCTTGGAACACTTTTATTTTTTTTTAGATTTTATCCATATTTTGCAGCTTCAAACATGACTGTACTCAATACATTCGAGGTATGAATTAAAAAATGCCTTCAGTCACAATTTTTCGTGTTTTATTCAGTACACTGTTCAGTGTACTGAATAACACACTTTTATTTTTAATATGATGAATGATCAATGATATTTAGGTAGTGTACGCGCGCGTGCACGCGCACGCGCGCGCGCTGGTATGTGTGTGTGTGTGTTAGAGTGAATGACGAAGGAATTCGTGGTGCATGGCAAGTGACGCACACAACTCTTTCTCAGATAAGGAAACTAACTATCCACAGTCAGGACAGACACTTGTTACAAAACATGCTTCCCCTCCAGTACTCCTCTCCACTGCGGTACTTGCTTGACCTGCACACTACAGCCCCATTTAAAATCAAACAAGTTCAGATATGTGCACTATATCTCCTGCTCGTAAATCACTTGATGGCTGCACTCCTTACTTCTGAAGTGGCAGAAATTGGAAGACTTCAGGCTGCTAATGCTTTACGTCTGACCACAGCCACTAATAGTAGTAATAATAATAATAAAAACACTGTGTACAGCACTATAGCAGCCCTTATGTAATTACTTCTGTGTCGTGCTGTCAATTAATTCATTTATCTGTGTCGAAGAGAGTAATGAAGCAATTTCTGGACTACTGCAGATACTATCTACAACTTGGAGAAGATATTTCCTTCAGATATTTAGCGCTTGTTAGGTATAGATCTCATTTTTATCATTAGCGACGACGGGACAAAGTACAACATATGCGTGTAGTGGGTGCACTATGTGAGGAATCTGCATGCTTTTTTCGTTGCTTCTGCAACAGTGTCCTGGCGTGTTTTGTGTACCAAGGTGGATCAGTCCCATCTCTTATTAACTTATGCGGTATGAATCTATCTATCGATACAGTATCGACTGCAATAGATACACTACTGGCCATTAAAATTGCCACACCAAGAAGAAATGCAGATGATAAACGGGTATTCATTGGACAAATGTATTATACTAGAACTGACATGTGATTACATTTTCACGCAATTTGGGTGCACAGATCCTGAGAAATCAGTACCCAGAGCAACCACCTCCTGGGCATTCAGTCAAACAGCCCCATTTAAAATCAAACAAGTTCAGATATGTGCACTATATCTCCTGCTCGTAAATCACTTGATGGCTGCACTCCTTACTTCTGAAGTGGCAGAAATTGGAAGACTTCAGGCTGCTAATGCTTTACGTCTGACCACAGCCACTAATAGTAGTAATAATAATAATAAAAACACTGTGTACAGCACTATAGCAGCCCTTATGTAATTACTTCTGTGTCGTGCTGTCAATTAATTCATTTATCTGTGTCGAAGAGAGTAATGAAGCAATTTCTGGACTACTGCAGATACTATCTACAACTTGGAGAAGATATTTCCTTCAGATATTTAGCGCTTGTTAGGTATAGATCTCATTTTTATCATTAGCGACGACGGGACAAAGTACAACATATGCGTGTAGTGGGTGCACTATGTGAGGAATCTGCATGCTTTTTTCGTTGCTTCTGCAACAGTGTTCTGGCGTGTTTTGTGTACCAAGGTGGATCAGTCCCATCTCTTATTAACTTATGCGGTATGAATCTATCTATCGATACAGTATCGACTGCAATAGATACACTACTGGCCATTAAAATTGCCACACCAAGAAGAAATGCAGATGATAAACGGGTATTCATTGGACAAATGTATTATACTAGAACTGACATGTGATTACATTTTCACGCAATTTGGGTGCACAGATCCTGAGAAATCAGTACCCAGAGCAACCACCTCTGGCACTAATAAAGGCCTTGATACTCCTGGGCATTCAGTCAAACAGAGCTTGGATGGCGTGTACAGGTACAGCTGTCCATACAGCTTCAACACGATATCACAGTTCATCAAGAGTAGTGACTGGCGTATTGTGACGAGCCAGTTGCTCGGTCACCATTGACCAGACGTTTTCAATTGGTGAGAGATCTGAAGAATGTGCTGACGAGGGCAGCAGTCAAACTTTTTCTGTATCCAGAAAGGCCCGTACAGGACCTGCAACATGCGATCGTGCATTATCCTGCTGAAATGTAAGGTTTCGCAGGGATCGAATGAAGGGTTGAGCCACGGGTCGTAACACATCTGAAATGTAACGTCCACTGTTCAAAGTGGCGTCAATGCGAACAAGAGGTGACCGAGATGTGTAACCAATGGCACCCCATACCATCACGCCGGGTGATACGTCAGTATGGCAATGACGAATACACGCTTCCAATGTGCGTTCGCCGCGATGTGACCAAACACGGATGCGACCATCAGGATGCTGTAAACAGAACCTGGATTCATCCGAAAAAATGACGTTTTGCCATTCATGCACCCAGGTTCGTCGTTGAGTACACCATCGCAGGCGCCCCTGTCTGTGATGCAGCGTCAAGGGTAACCGCAGCCATGGTCTTCGAGCTGATAGTCCATGCTGCTGCAAACGTCGTCGAACTGTTCGTGCAGATGGTAGTTGTTTTGCAAACGTCCCCATCTGTTGACTCAGGGATCGAGACGTGGCTGCACGATCCGTTACATCCATGCGAATAAAGTGCCTGTCAACTCGACTGCTAGTGATACGAGGTCGTTGCGATCCAGCACGGCGTTCCGTATTAACCTCCTGAACCCACCGATTCCATATTATGCTAACAGTCATTGGATCTCGACCATCGCGAGCAGCAATGCCGCGATACGATAAATCGCAATCGTGATAGGCTACAATCCGACCTTTATCAAAGTCGGAAACGTGATGATACGCATTTCTCCTCCTTACACGAGGCATCACAACAACGTTTCACCAGCCAATGCCGGTCAACTGCTGTTTGTATATGAGAAATCGGTTGGAAACTTTCCTAATGTCAGCACGTTGTAGGTGTCGCCACCGGCGCCAACCTTGTTGGAATGCTCTGAAAAGCTAATCATTTGCATGTCACAGCATCTTCTTATTGTCGGTTAAATTTCGCGTCTGTAGCACGTCATCTTCGTGGTGTCGCAATTTCAATGGCCATTTGTGTAGATTCATACCGCATAAGTTGATAAGAGACGGGACTGATCCACCATGGCACACAAAACACGTCAGAACACTGTTTCAGAAGCAACGAAAAAGGCATGCCAAATTCAGAAGAACGCAAAATCCCCAAGACTGACTAAGTTTCACGGAAGCTCGAAATTTAGTGCGAACGTCAATGCGAGATGCTTTTAACAGTTTCCACAATGAAATATTGTCTCAAAATATGGTAGAAAACACTAGGAGATTCTGGTCGTATGAAAAGTACACCAGTGGCAAAAAAAAGTCAATACCGTCACTGCGCGATAGTGATGGAAATGTTACCGATTATGGTGCCACTAAATCTGAGTTACTGAATACAGTTTTCCGTAATTCCTTCACGAAAGAAGACGAAGTAAATATTCCATAATTCGAAACCAGAACAGCTGTTAGCATGAGTGACATAAAGGTAGATATCTTAGGTGTTGCGAAAAAAACTCAGATCACTTAAGAAAGGCAAGTCTTCCGGTCCAGATGGTATACCAATCAGGTTCCTTTCAGAATATGCAGATACAATAGCGCCCCTTTTAGCAATCATATACAACCGCTCACTTGACGAAAGGTCTGTTCCTTAGGACTGGAAAGTAGCACAGGTCACACCAATATTCAAGAAAGGAAATAAGAGTAACCCATTGAATTACAGACCCGTATCACTGACCTCAATTTGCTGTAAGATTTTGGAGCGTATACTGTACTCGAATATAATGAATCACCTTGAAGAAAATGACTTATTGATACATAACCAACAGGGATTCAGAAAATATCGTTCTCGTGCAACACAGCTAGCTCTTTATTCCCATGAAGTAATGAGTGCTGTCGACTAGGGGTCTCAGATCGATTCCACATTTCTAGATTTCCAGAAGGCATTTTATACCGTTCCTCACAAGCGACTATTAATCAAATTGCGTGCATATGGAGTATCGTCTCAGTTGTGTGACTGGATTCGTGATTTTCTCTCAGAGAGGTCACAGTTCGTAGTGATAGACGGTAAATCATCGAGTAGAACAGAAGTGATAAATGGAGTTCCGCAAGGTAGTGTCATAGGCCCTCTGCTGTTCCAGATTTATATAAATGATCTAGGTGATAATCTGAGCAGTCTCCTTAGATTGTTTGCGGATGACGCTGTAATTTACCGTCTAGTAAAATCATCATCAGACGATCAATTCCAATTACAAAATGATCTAGGGAGAATTTCTGTATGATGCGAAAAGTGGCAATTAGCACTAAAGAAAGAAAAGTGCGAGGTCATCCACATGGGTACTAAAAGAAATGCGATAAATTTTGGGCATACGAAAAATCGCACAGGTCTAAGGGCTGTCAATTCGACTAAATTCCTAGGAATTACAATTACGAGCAACTTAAATTGGAAAGACCACATAGATAATATTGTGGGGAAGGCGAAACAAAGACTGCGCTTTGTTGGCAGAACACTTAGAAAATGCGACAAACCCACTAAAGAGACAGCCTACATTGCACTTGTCCGTCCTCTGCTGGAATATTGCTGCGCGGTATGGGATCCTTGCCATGTGGGATTTACGGAGGGCATCGAAAAAGTGCAAAGAAGGGCAGCTCGTTTCGTGTTATCGCGCAATAGGGGTCAGTGTCGCTGATATGATACGCGAGTTGGGGTGGCAGTCACTGAAACAAAGGTGGTTTTCTTTGTGGCGAGATCTATTCACGAAATATCAATCACCAAATTTCACTTCCGAATATGAAAATATTTTGTGGACACCCACCTACGTAGGGAGAAATGATCATCATAATAAAATAAGAGAATCAGAGCTCGTACGGAAAGATTTAGGTCCTTGCAAATGGACTAGCAGACGGTATCCGACAGCGCCTAATAAGCTGTGGTAGCTAAATATCAACGTCTCCGTCGCTGGGAAAACGTGCCTTAAAATCCCACTGCCACACACACTGGTGCTGAAGGCAGATCTGCATTATTCTTTCGTGAAAGTGAAACTTAAGGGTTCAATCAAAGAGTAGAGAAGTGGCAAATTTATTTTTGAGAGTCCCAAATTACATGTATACTGAATAAGCTTATGTTAATTATGCAGAAAAAGAGTACAAAGTACATACAAGTGTCCTTCAACTGATCACACGAATTCACATGACTACAAAGATACAAAAGCAGAATGGTTCAAATGGCTCTGAGCACTATGGGACTCAACATCTGTGGTCATAAGTCCCCTAGAACTTAGAACTACTTAAACCTAACTAACCTAAGGACATCACACACATCCATGCCCGAGGCAGGATTCGAACCTGCGACCGTAGCAGTCGCGCGGTTCCTGACTGAGCGCCTAGAACCGCTAGACCACCGCGGCCGGCTACAAAATCAGAAAAACAATCCTTTTTTATACCAATGCCCATAATATTATTTAATGAGTGTAACAGCAATGGGATAAACTACTAGTGGACTCGGATGAATGAGCAGCAAATGGATACTGATTCCCACGTGTTCCATCCAAGTTGTGAAACGAAACAAAGGAACTATCCTTGCTTACTTGAAATGCAGTTCTAGCAAAGACACTAATCTTGCTCACATGAAATTGTCGAGTACCTCACATGAATAAATCTGAAAAATTACATAAAGTATATTTAGCAAAGGCCGTGCAAGCAAGCAGTCATCTCACCGTAATCTTGGATGATATCGCTTCAACGTTCCCATTTCAATATCACAAGGCATGTGTCAATACTAAATAGTTCAGCACGTCCCAAGAAGGAAGCAGAGTGTGTTTACGTCAGCAGAAACGAAGAATGTGTTCCCTTGTTCACCAGCCATGTGAGGCCTCAGTAACCAACTGCACGCACCAAACGATACTACTGGCTGGCTAAACACAGAGGTTAAGTAGAGTGCTTAAGGCACGCCTTTGCAGTTCTCAACCAAAGATGAAGCTACTCCAGCAGACGGAACACTGATCATATGTCTTTTGAGACATGCAAGTACTTTATCGACCATCTATGAACACATAGTATGAAAGAAGTCTACAGGAGACTGGTTTCACATGGTACCTGAAGAAAGTCGACTGGCTTCATTTCCGATCTGTTAAAAGGCCAAGAAATATAATATGCACTCATGCCATTGCTAGGGACAACTATGACAGATTTGTGGGAGCAGTCATCGCCACGGCTAAGAGGAATGTACCCAGAGGCTACCGGAAAGAGTACATCCCTGGCTGGAATGAGAGATGCGAAGACCTGTACCAGGAATTTACCGAAACCAACAACCAAGAAATCGCGGACGAACTGTTGCACAGCTTAGACGCAGCTCGACGGGAAAAATGGATGGACACCGTGGAGAATCTAGATTTCACTAAATCCAGTAGGCAAGCATGGACCCTACTCCGTAACCTGGGAGGCAGTAAACGTAAAATAAAAGACACCCACCCGATAACCCCTAACAATGTGGCCGCACACATAGTTAGTACCTCAAGAGCACCAAGGGACAGAACACACACCACGACCGTCAAACGTGAATTAAGATCCTTAAAACAAAGGGCATCGCCTACCTCCGAATTTTCCCAGCCTATCACAGCGGAAGAAGTTGCAGCAGCCTTGTCAAAAATCAAAAGTGGCAAGGCTCCCGGCTTCGATGGCATCCACCCGGAATTCCTACTTCACTGTGGAAAATATACTAGAACATGGCTCGCAAACTTCTTAACAGATATTTTAGAATTGGGTAATATCCCACACCAGCTTAAACGAGCAAAGATTATAGCGATACTAAAGCCAGGCAAACCTAATGACATGCCCCAAAACTACCGCCCTATCGCTCTGCTGAACTGTGTCTATAAGCTGTTGGAACGTATCATCTACAATAGAATAAGCGGAAAAATTCTTGAAGTGGTACCGATTGAACAGGCAGGATTTCGACCCAACCGCAGTTGCACCGACCAGATCCTCTCCCTAGCAACTCATATAGAGGCGAGCTTTCAGAAAAAACTCAAAACATCAGTAGCCTTTATTGACCTATCAGCCGCTTATGATACCGTTTGGCGACAAGGCCTGATATTTAAGTTGCTGCGGGTCATACCATGTAATAAGCTGGCCAACCTCATTGATAACATGCTCACAGATAGAAGTTTCAGAGTCATAATGGGCGACTTAAAAAGTGACCAAATGAAGCTCAACAATGGTTTACCACAAAGCTCCGTTCTGGCGCCATTGATGTTTAACCTCTACATATCTGACTTACCTGAAACCACTTCTCAAAAATTCGGATATGCCGACGACTGGGCAATAGCTGCAAGAGGCAGATCAATGGAGGCAACGGAAAACACATCAACTGCGGTTCTAACAAAGCTGGGAGATTACTTCCGAAGGTGGAGATTACGGCCAAACGCGACAAAAACGGAGGTGACATGCTTTCACCTCGACAATGCCCAAGCAAAAAGAAAGCTCAACGTTCATTTCGAAAACAGGCAGCTAAACCATAATAATTACCCCAGATATCTAGGCGTCACCTTTGACAGAACCCTAACATTTAAGGAACACCTACGTAATACAGCCGCAAAACTTAAAACTCGAAATAATATCATACAGAAGCTATGTGGGACCACGTGGGGCTCTTCCGAGGCTGTACTGAGATCTTCGGCTCTGGGACTTGTCTACACAACAGCAGAATATGCCGCACCGGTATGGCTAAACAGTAAACACACAGGCTTGATCGATGCTCAACTAAACTACACAATGAGGATGATATCAGGAACAATAAAGCCAACGCCTTTACACTGGCTACCTATACTGAGCAACATTCTCCCACCGGACCTGCGCAGAGAGAACGCCCTCTTACGCGAGTATGGAAAAGTGCTGAACAACGAGAAACTGCCAATCCATAAGGATGTTCCTGCCCTGGAGATGAACAGATTACGCTCAAGACACCGCTCTTTAAAAAAGGCAAAAAATACGCATCCTCTCAACCCGGACTATGGCAACCTCTGGAAAATGCGGTGGAGAGAATCTGTGCCCCAAAACCTGCAGAATATGCCATGCATCAATGTCCAACCACCAGGATTCAATTTGCCAAGGAGAACTTGGACGACCCTGAATCGAATTCGGACAAATAACGGCAGATGTGCAGACAGCCTCCACAGGTGGGGTAAAATCACCACCCCGAGATGTGACTGCGGTGCGGACCGGCAGACGATTCGTCACATCGTGGAAGATTGCCCTCTGAGACGTTTTGCAGGAGACCCCAATGAGTTTCTGACCGCGACTGAAAGTGCAATAGACTACGTCACAAATCTGGATGTTTGTTTGTGAACTTTTGTTTGTTATATACACTATTTTTAAACACTTTTATATCTACAACTGTATGTTACACACTGTGACTACTCTTTATTTCTGTGTCTTATGATTTTTATGTCTTTTCTATATGATGTGTTATATGCCATAAGCTAAATAAAATAAATGCCATTGCTGTATCTTTTCTAGTATCATCTACCAATCCTCCCTTTACATCGTGGTGTCGATATTCATCTCTTCGAATCTAGACATAATCTTCCCTGGTTCATCTAAGAAAACGATATTCTTTATCATATTATGGATGAAAGTGTTCAATGCAATCGACTGACTTCTTGTATGGTAGCACTCAGCTAGCGTCTACAAGCATCGCCTGGAATAGTGTAGTTATAGTGTGCTTTCAATTTTTATAATACTAGAGCCTTGACGTTCATGTACTATTTCATCTATGGAAGGCGGTCTCGAAGTAAATTGACGGTCTCGCAAATCAATTTTATTTTCACAACACTTTTTCCCAACAACTGTGACCAATAGCTCCATCTGTTGTAGGATTCTACAGCATATTGTAAGCGCCAACGTTATACTCCTGGGGGAAAAGGCGCTAATTTCAAATAACTATAACGAGTTTAGCAAACAATCAGTCGCCTGAAAAACCATCGTTCATTTGTTGAACTTTGCACACGATATCTTACAAACAATAAATACAAGGGAAAATACTTCCTGTTTCTGCAAATTTTCGGACACTGTACGACACTGTCAATGGATAACGAAAAGACTATCATACGGGATGTCTACATAAATATACAAGGCGCTTTTAGTGAAATTGCATGCTTTTGGAATAACGTCTCAGTTATGTGGCTGGATTCGTGATTAGTAATTGACTGAAAGTCGTCGAGTAAAACAGAAATAATTTCTGGCGTCCCACAAGGTAGCGTGTAAGGTGGCTATAATTTCGCACCTTACAAGCACTCATCTACATACGTTGCCGTGATTTACAATCGGAATTAGGTATCATTTGATAGTTTGTACAGTGTATATTTGAATATTTAACGAAGACTGACATTGTCACGAACACCTTGTAAATAGTTGTTAACGCTTATTGCATGAAAGGTGACGGAGTGTCTTTATTATCAAAATGGCGTAATGAATGATTGCCTATACTAGTAGAGGTTGGAACACCAGTGGAAATGGAACGGCAGGCGTAACTGAAGCCCTAGGTGGAAAAGCCCGCACAGGTGTGTTGGTCCTGTTTAACACAGGAAGTAGCCAAGACGGACGGTAGGGGCACCTGAGCGCTGAAGCAAAATACAGCGGCGGCCGGCCTATATTGTAGCGGGTCGGAAGAATAACCGGATAATACTTCAGAAACTAAAATTTTTTGGCGCAGTAGAGAGGAACGAGGAAGCGTTACTTCTGAAATCACGCAGGCTGGGTTATTTCCGAGGATTTTTACTCTGAGAAGCGTACCATTGTATGTATTCCTAATTAACGTGGATAGGTATTTCCTCGCAAACTTTCCGCGCTGGACGACAAAAGACTAAAATGTGGTTGGTCGGCGTTCGAAAGAATCTGTAGGGAGGGAGAATATTCCGTGGTTTCGAGAATATGATTCGCCTTCTGCAGTTACGAGGGAGGGGAGCAGGAGCTTTGCTGGGAAGCCAGCGGTGGAGAGAAAGAGATCTTCCGATCTGGGCGCCCATGTTTGACGGTCGCTCAGTATCAGCTTTGTTGGTACAGAAGGACTTGCTGTCTTTGCTCTCAGGAGATTTTATAGTTAGAAAGGTTAGGCACTGTACTGTTACGAACTTATACACCGGCCGCGGTGGTCTTGCGGTTCTAGGCGCTGCAGTCCGGAACCGTGGGACTGCTACGGTCGTAGGTTCGAATCCTGCCTTGGGCATGGCTGTGTGTGATGTCCTTAGGTTAGTTAGGTTGAAGTAGTTCTAAGTTCTAGGGGACTGATGACCTAAGATGTTAAGTCCCATAGTGCTCAGAGCCATTTGAACGAACTTATACGATTCTGGACTTCGCTTCCGGGTAGGGAGCTGTCATTGAATACGCAGTGTTCAGTGATTGAGAGCATTTCTTCTGCCTTTGCTCACGTTGAGACGTTATCTGAACTCCGTCGTTGTGGCTGGAAGTTCGCATTTCAAGTCTGTAGAACACAGAGAGGAGAAGACAATATTAGATTATACTAGTCAGAGGACCGTCTTCTGCCGTCTTAGTGTCTGAATGAGGTTTTTTTGTGTTTTGCGGCTGTTCTTCCGTCGTTGCAGACGTGTACAAGAACCATCACTCCGACACACCGGACGCAGTACATACGGTGATATTGCTAATTCCTTTAACTTATTAGGGCTATAAAGCTAAACAGCTGTGATAACGTAAATTTTATTTCCACTGAGGCTGCATACCACTGTAGATCATCTTTGAAAGTAGTGTCTTCTAGTATTTGATACGTAGATGATGCCAATCGTCTCACTTTATTTATATTGGATCGCGTAGCCATAAAAGGGGGCAGATTTGGGCAAATGATCAATCATATTAGTTAGGAAATCCATTTGCATCTCATTATGTCCATTGGACATTGATATATAAACATTTGTAATATATAAAGGGGTTTTAATCTACAATAAATGTAAGCAGAAACAGCATTTATCATTTAGTAGTTACTAGTTCCCTTAACCATTCATTAATGTTTATGTCGTAATTTATATGTTAAAGAGCAAGAAGGGGGAGATAATATCATCACTAAGAGATCCGAAGATCTGCTTCAGGGGGTAGTCACACAGGGCTAAATCTTCATTTTCGCGTTCAGTATTTTCCGTTGCGCAGATTCATTTTACACCCGCCTGGAGTAGCATCTTGGAAGTGTTATAGCCCCTCTGCGGTTCCTTACCTATATAAACGATTTAGGAGACAAATTGAGCAGCCGCCTTAGGTTGTTTGCAGATGATTCTATTGTTTATCGCCTAGTAAAGTCATCAGAAGATCAAAACAAACTGCAAAACGATTAGGAAAGATATCTGTATGGTGCGAAAACTGGCAATTGATCCTAAATAATGAAAAGTGTGAGCTCATCCACATGAGTGCTAAAAGGAATCCGTTAAACTTCGATTACACGATGGATCAGTCAAATCTAAAGGCTATAAATTCAACTAAATACCTAGGAATTACAATTACGAACATCTTTAATTGGAAAGAATACATAGAACATGTTGCGAGGAATCCGAACCAGTGACTGCGATTTATTGGCAGAACGCTGAGAAGGTGCTACAGATCTACTAAAAAGACTGCCAACAATGTTCTTGTCCGTCCTCTTTTGGAGTACTGGAGCACGGTCTAGGATCCTTACCAGATATGATTAACGGAGTACATCGAGAAAGTTCATAGAAGAGCACCACGTTTTGTATTATCGCGAAATAGGGGAGAGAGTGTCACTGATGATACAGGATTTGGGATGGACATCATTAAAAGCGAGGCGTTTTTCGTTGTAGCGGAATCTTCTCACGAAATTTCAATCACCAACTTTTTCTTCCGGATGCGAAAATATTTTACTGACGCCGACCTACACAGGGAGAAACGATCATCGGAATAAAATAAGGGAAATCAGAGCTTGCAAGGAAAGATTTAGGTGTTCGTATTTTCCGCGCGATATTCGAGAGTAATATAGAATTTTTGTGAAGGTGGCTCGATGAACCCCTGCCAGGCACTTAAGTGTGATTTGCAGAGTAGCCATGTAGATCCAGATGTAGATATGATTGGATAGAAGAAGTGTTGCCAGTTCAGTCAAGTTGGACCCCCTACCATTGTTTACTTGCGAGTACGTGCGCGTCGTTCGTTACGGTCACTAGTTCTGCTTAGAGTTGCTTGGTAGTAGCGTCTGAGTCGACGTTGATTTGTCGTTCGTCTTCTACGACGCCGTTGTTTTTCGTACGTCTCCCGTTCTACCGAGGATTTATAGGCGACAAGAGTTAGGGTCAGCCTGGGTCGCGGCTACGTCAGTTGGGCCGAGGCAAAACATGAATAGGGCCAACGACAGGAATCCACAGCTAGGCGAATCTTCCGCCGCCCCTTCGCGTGGCAGTGTGACATCGGCCGATCGACGTCCATCCCGACAGGCTGCCGGAGGCTCCGCTACCGACACCACCCAACGGGCTAAGGACCGAGCGCACCCTGGTTCAAAAAAAAATGGTTCAAATGGCTCTGAGCACTATGGGACTCAACATCTGTGGTCATAAGTCCCCTAGAACTTAGAACTACTTAAACCTAACTAACCTAAGGACATCACACACACCCATGCCCGAGGCAGGATTCGAACCTGCGACCGTAGCAGTCCCGCGGTTCCGGACTGCAGCGCCAGAACCGCACGGCCACCGCGGCCGGCGCGTGGAGTAAGACACACAGTCTGTAGGCAGCAGTGATTGAGGCAACACCCTTGTGGAGCAGGAGAAGCTTTGCCTGCAATTTACACAAAAATACCTCGGATACAGACTGTAAACGGCTTACGGCATAGCTACGAGTTGTTGGGCTGCTGTATGTAAAATTTAACGACGCCAAGAAGAGAAATTGAGCCCATACACCAAGATATTTGCAGGCCGTTCTGTGGGTAGTGTAGCCGCCATAATTTTTCGCCACACCCAAGCCTACAGCCAGATAAATTTTTTTGGTATTTTTCTTTTGTACAGCGTGAACCATTAATTTAAAGTGTGTTTTAATAATCATTCTTGAGCTTTAAAGAAACTGGTTCAGCCTGCTAGTTCATCATAATCATACATAATCATATAGGGTTCCTTCCTGGTGTTTGATTAATCCGAGTAACCTGTTTTACAGACTTATGAAGTGCCTACTTAATATAAAGAGGCACCATTTAAATTGTTTTTATGTAAATAATGAAATAAGTGTGTGAGTGACTAAATCCTGTAGTAATGAAATTACGTCTCAGTAGTGAAAGTATATTCCAGTAAGAAAAAGGTTTTTTTTGAAGTGAAATGTTTAGTATAAAAATTGTGTGCTTTATTATCTAAGTGTTTTAATATTTAAGTTTGTTCGTTATGAAAAATGCTTTTCTGAAGTTCCCCTCTGCCCAAATTTTTTTAGCTTCCTTGAAATTATCTACTGGCATTTTTCTCTTTTAAAAACGTAATGTATAAGAGTGTAATAGTCAAAAAGAAATTCCAGTGTCTGCACTAACAATGTTTAGGCAGACTAATATTTATTTGAAGAAGCAACTTAAACAGTAGCAAGAAAGTAGGCAAAATTCATACTTCTGATTTTCCAATACTTCAGTATTACATTGCCTGGATAGGCTGGCGACCGTTACTACATATTTTAAGCCACTAAATGAACTTAGAACTGAGTTGTCCTAACTTCAATATAATATTATTCATACTGCGTTTCTATCCAACTGCTGGGTGAGATCTTAGGAAAAGAAGTAAATTGTCGGATTTACTTATCCATTAGACACAATACACGGACAAATCCTGTAAAAAGGGTAACTCTATTGATTAGCTTTTCCTATTAACAGGACTATCTTCCCATAGTGTACTTTATTTGGAAACTAGGCTAAATTTAGTAAGAGGGTTATACGTGGCAATATAAGGACAGGGTTTTCTATTATTTAGGTAAAAGCATACTAAATTGCAATAGTAGTGGTAGGATTATAACCCAATGGAACGCATTTTGCATGAGTAAAAAAGACGGCTTCGCTCCAGATACCAACGTCCATAATTACTACGTACTCTGGTTTCGGCTCTTGAAGAATGGTCTGTCATTCTTCCACAGACATCCAGACTCGTCACTGAAAGTGTCCCCAGCAGAGTTCAAGCAATCATAAGAGCGAAGAATGGATACACACCATATTATTGTCCACGAATAGGTGTTGGGAAGTTTCGATCAGATACCGTCTTTCCGTGAAGAGTTTCATTGGCCGCGTATTTGTGGGGCTCCCACTAACCCTGTATCTCTCGTCTACCCTCGTATGCGATTTTCGGAAAGATCAGACTCAATCCTAACAGGTAATATGCCTTTTGTTGGCTCACTTGTACTCGTAGCTATGAGCAGCACTTAATATTTGGTCTTAAGGCGCAAGTGGTCAACAATGCGACCAGAAACATGTTGTAGCAGGTTGTCACAAATGAGGAGGAGGAGAAGGGGATTACTTTAACGTCCCGTCGACAACGAGGTCATTAGAGTCGGAGCAGAAGCTCGGATAAGGGAAGTTTGAGGGAGGAAATCGGCCATACCCTTTCAAAGGAATCATCCCGGCATTGGTCCGAAGCGATCTAGGTAAATCACGGAAAACTTAAATTAGGACGGCAATAGACTGGTTTGAACCATCGCCCTTCCGAATGCATCTCACAAATGATTTGGTTATAGACAAATGATAAATGACCTGATTACTGCATGCACAAAGTGTAAGAATTGAAATATATTTACAGTTGTACACTGACAGAATTAGCCTAACACTTCTGATGAAATAGACTGTCGTTGGTAATATAATACGAAGCACTGTTCAGTAGAAACTCTTTCACGTACCACTGTTCATTCAATATAAACACTTTCTCGTAGCACTGTTGAACACAAAGTTCACAAACATCTGCAGGGATTTGCAGATTAACTTGAAAATTCGAACTGGTTGTCTCTAGCTCCGGTGTCGCCGGACACGGTACCCTTCTCGCTGCTTGCTGTGGACTAGGTGTTGACTCGAATGCAGCATGGCATAGAACTGCCCTCGTGTCCGTCTGTTGGTCTGTTTCAAGACAGGCCGCCGATGGTGGCAGTGAGGATTTCTGAGAGCATGTCTTGCAACTTCTCTCTCATTGGTGTGGTCAGCTATGCTTCGATAGCATGGAGGAGCTTTGTGGTTTCGACAGCAGGTCCAGCGCTACTCCTGTCGACAACACCACAAAACACATTTTCCTTTCGTCCAGAAATTCACGACACCGGCACGTTCTGTCATTCGCCACCGGGTCAGAATAAACTGACCGAGCCAGGCTGCAAGGCTCTACATGTACTTACACCGTAGACAGAGCAACAAACATGTGGACCGCAAGAAAGAGCTGCATTTGGCTGACTATGGCCCCTACCACTCGACTCACTGAACATCGCAAAGTTATTTTAATCGAAGTACACCACAGCCTCCGCCCGACGTGTTCCAACGCTGTTGCATGCCCGCAGCCTGTCGACTTCAGCCAGGCTGCTGCTAGCTGTTCTCGCCAGTGATCAATTCCTTTGCATAAGTACACAACAGCCACAGTTCCCTATCCATATTTTATGACACGCAGCTGCGAAACCGTACAAAATGAGGTGTTTATACCAGTAATCAGAGACGAACACAACAAGAGAACAGACTATACGACTCTCGTGCTGAAGGTGCCGTGAAGTTACAGTAGCCTAAAAAAATACGAAATACACTCCTGGAAATGGAAAAAAGAACACATTGACACCGGTGTGTCAGACCCACCATACTTGCTCCGGACACTGCGAGAGGGCTGTACAAGCAATGATCACACGCACGGCACAGCGGACACACCAGGAACCGCGGTGTTGGCCGTCGAATGGCGCTAGCTGCGCAGCATTTGTGCACCGCCACCGTCAGTGTCAGCCAGTTTGCCGTGGCATACGGAGCTCCATCGCAGTCTTTAACACTGGTAGCATGCCGCGACAGCGTGGACGTGAACCGTATGTGCAGTTGACGGACTTTGAGCGAGGGCGTATAGTGGGCATGCGGGAGGCCGGGTGGACGTACCGCCGAATTGCTCAACACGTGGGGCGTGAGGTCTCCACAGTACATCGATGTTGTCGCCAATGGTCGGCGGAAGGTGCACGTGCCCGTCGACCTGGGACCGGACCGCAGCGACGCACGGATGCACGCCAAGACCGTAGGATCCTACGCAGTGCCGTAGGGGACCGCACCGCCACTTCCCAGCAAATTAGGGACACTGTTGCTCCTGGGGTATCGGCGAGGACCATTCGCAACCGTCTCCATGAAGCTGGGCTACGGTCCCGCTCACCGTTAGGCCGTCTTCCGCTCACGCCCCAACATCGTGCAGCCCGCCTCCAGTGGTGTCGCGACAGGCGTGAATGGAGGGACGAATGGAGACGTGTCGTCTTCAGCGATGAGAGTCGCTTCTGCCTTGGTGCCAATGATGGTCGTATGCGTGTTTGGCGCCGTGCAGGTGAGCGCCACAATCAGGACTGCATACGACCGAGGCACACAGGGCCAACACCCGGCATCATGGTGTGGGGAGCGATCTCCTACACTGGCCGTACACCACTGGTGATCGTCGAGGGGACACTGAATAGTGCACGGTACAGCCAAAACGTCATCGAACCCATCGTTCTACCATTCCTAGACCGGCAAGGGAACTTGCTGTTCCAACAGGACAATGCACGTCCGCATGTATCCCGTGCCACCCAACGTGCTCTAGAAGGTGTAAGTCAACTACCCTGGCCAGCAAGATCTCCGGATCTGTCCCCCATTGAGCATGTTTGGGACTGGATGAAGCGTCGTCTCACGCGGTCTGCACGTCCAGCACGAACGCTGGTCCAACTGAGGCGCCAGGTGGAAATGGCATGGCAAGCCGTTCCATAGGACTACATTCAGCATCTCTACGATCGTCTCCATGGGAGAATAGCAGCCTGCATTGCTGCGAAAGGTGGATATACACTGTACTAGTGCCGACATTGTGCATGCTCTGTTGCCTGTGTCTATGTGCCTGTGGTTCTGTCAGTGTGATCATGTGATGTATCTGACCCCAGGAATGTGTCAATAAAGTTTCCCCTTCCTGGGACAATGAATTCACGGTGTTCTTATTTCAATTTCCAGGAGTGTACAAAGAAAGGAATAAAGAATGGAACACAAGCTCTCCTATCCTTCACACATCGACTAACAGCAACTAAACTGTTCCATAAAGTAACAATGGAAGCTACTGGATAACCAATGAAAAATGACACTGAGCAGAACAGAACTGCCAGCAGGTAGACACTCAAAAATATTCGCAGCCGACATCGATTAGAGCGACAGCACATGACGTAGCGCTGCTGTTTCGACTACTTCATCATCAATATTTGTCCAGCGTTGGAAGCGTAAGTGGGAAGGTAAAAATTTTGAACACCAAATTTTGCGCCAATAACCTGGAATGGAACGAAACTTTTCTAGTGTCCCATCGAGTGAGGACAAGTGAAACCGTTGGTGTTGAACCGTCCATCGGGTGGGGATGTTATAGTAGGACGCTCCCTTCCTGCTACTCGAGATCAATAGGTTATATTGATTCCAGTGATTAAAAACTAATTTAAGCGAAAAAAATTTTTAAAACAGTGTAGTAACAATATACGAAAAGAAATTAACATAAAGATTTGTGGATACGTAATTCTTCATAGGTTTAGGTAGTTAATTAAGAGAAATACTTACCATCGCTGATTAATCATAATGATATGCAAGTAAATCAACACTAAATTCCCCCGATGAAAAAGCACTTATAGTAACGAAAAGTTTTAATATACACTACTGGCCATTAAAGCTGCTACACCATGAAGATGACGTGCTATCGACGCGAACTTTAACCAACAGGAAGAAGATGCTGTGATATGCAAATGATTAGCTTTTCAGAGCATTCCCACAAGGTTGGCGCCGGTGGCGACACCTACAACGTGCTGACATGAGGAAAGTTTCCAACCGATTTCTCATACACAAATAGCAGTTGACCGGCGTTGCCTGGTGAAACGTTGTTGTGATGCCTCGTGTAAGGAGGAGAAATGCGTACCATCACGTTTCCGACTTTGATAAAAGTCGGATTGTAGCCTATCGCGATTGCGATTTATCGTATCGCGGCATTGCTGCTCGCGATGGTCGAGATCCAATAACTGTTAGGAGAATATGGAATCGGTGGGTTCAGGAAGGTAATACGGAAGGCCGTGCTGGATCCCAACGGCCTCGTATCACTAGCAATCGAGGTGACAGGCATCTTATCCGCATGGCTGTAACGGATCGTGCAGCCACGTCTCGATCCCTGAGTCAACAGATGGAGACGTTTGCAAGACAACAACCATCTGCACCAACAGTTCGACGACGTTTGCAGCAGCATGGACTATCAGCTCGAAGACCATGGCTGCGGTTACCCTTGACGCTGCATCACAGACAGTAGCGCCTGCGATGGTGTACTCAACGACAAACCTGGGTGCAGGAATGGCAAAACGTCATTTTTTCGGACGAATCCAGGTTCTGTCTACGGCATCGTGATGGTCGCATCCATGTTTGGCGACATCGCGGTGAACGCACATTGGAAACGTGTATTCGTCATCGCCATACTGGCGTATCACCCGGCGTGATGGTATGGGGTGCCATTGGTTACACGTCTCGGTCACGTCTTGTTCGCATTGACGGCACTTTGAACAGTGGATGTTACATTTCAGATGTGTTATGACCCGTGGCTCTACCCTTTATACGATCCATGCGAAACCCGACATTTCAGCAGGATAATGCACGACCACATGTTGCAGGTCCTGTACGGGCCTTTCTCGATACAGAAAATGTTCGACTACTGCCCTGGCGAGCACATTCTCCACATCTCTCACCAATTGTAATTTCTGTTCAATGGAGTCCGAGCAACTTGCTCATCACAATACGCCAGTCACTACTCTTGATGAACTGTGGTATCGTGTTGAAGCTGCATGGGCAGCTGTACCTGTACACGCCATCCAAGCTCTGTTTGACTCAATGCCCAGGCGAATCAAGGCCGTTATTACGGCCAAATGTGGTTGTTCTGGGTACTGATTTCTCAGGATCTATACACCCAAATTGCGTGAAAATTTAATCATATGTCAGTTCTAGTATAATATATTTGTCCAATGAATACCCGTTTATCATCTGCATTTGTTCTTGGTGTAGCAATTTTAATGACCAGTAGTACAGTTTTTATTTATTTAAAAGTCCGCACGGGACCTACGAGATATTGTGTGCCAAATTTACCTGTGAATCGCAATGAAAATTGCATACTCGTCTTCTAAGTCGTGATATATCTAGTTTTAGTAGTTAGCAGAAGTAGTAGTAGTAGTAGTAGTAGTAGCAGCTGTGGTTATTATTGTGGTAGTGGTACTGGCGAAACCCTTCCTTCCCTCCCCTCTACCACCCCTCCCCACCATCCCACCCTTCCCAGCTTGTGGCCGGATTACTTATCTGGTGAAGCGGTAGTTTTATAGTCAATATTAAAATTCAGGGAACAACTTTAGGGAACTGAATACTGACTCCAATTTCTAGTATAGCCCAAACGATTTAAGCAGTACGCGCCTGGCAAAGTTTTTAGGAGGCACGACTGAATCGACAGTCATCATCATAGTTCAGCTAATTTGCGCCAAATACACTGGTGTGCAAAACTTAAAGACAAAAGTAACTTTTGGCTATGTGTCACTGCAAACTAAGGTAGCTCGATGATACCTGGACCATGCATCTAAAGGGTTGCTATAATATAGCACAGTACGGTATAGTACAGTGCAGTACAGAAGGAAACTAAAAGAAACACGCAGTGACATGAACAGAAATGACATTGTTAAACGAATACAGAACCTACATTAAAATTACTGCTCTTTAAGATGGTTACCTGAACATCACAAAGTTCGAGACGTATTTCTTAGTAGGATGTGTGATAACCTCAGATAGAGACTCACGCTCTGCATCGTGCTCCCATGCTTGCCACAATGTTGCTAACAAGGGAATCTCCCCATCGCACCTCCCTCAGGTTTAGTTATAAGTTGGCACAGTGGATAGGCCTTGAAAAACTGAACACAGATCAATCGAGAAACAGGAAGAAGTTGTATGGAACTATGAAAAAAATAAGCGAAATATACAAACTGAGTAGTCCATGAGAAGATAGGCTACATTAAGGGCAATGTGAGCTCAGGAGCGCCGTGGTCCCGTGGTTAGCGTGAGCAGCTGCGCAATGATAGGTCCTTGGTTCAAGTCTTCCCTCGAGTAAAAAGTTTAATTTTTTATTTTCAGACAATTATTATCTGTCCGTCCGTCCGTCCGATGCGATCACTTTTTTGGGAGTGATTATCACATCGACAAGAAAACCTAAATCGGGCAAGGTAGAAGAATCTTTTTACCCATTCGCCAAGTGTACAAGTTAGGTGGGTCGACAACATATTCCTGTCATGTGACGCACATGCCGTCACCAGTGTCGTATAGAATATATCAGACATGTTTTACTGTGGAGGAATCGGTTGACCTATGACCTTGCGATCAGATGTTTTCGGTTCCCATTGGAGAGGCACGTCCTTTCGTCTACTAATCGCACGGTTTTGTGGTGCGGTCGCAAAACAAAGACACTAAACTTATTACAGTGAACAGAGACGTCAATGAACGAACGGACAGATCATAACTTTGCGAAAATAAAGAAAGTAAAATTTTCACTCCAGGGAAGACTTGAACCAAGGCCCCCTCGTTCCGCAGCTGTTCACGCTAACCACGGTACCACGGCACTGCATAGCTAACAGACTCCTTTTATTGCTTATGTTGCACATGGACTACTCAGTTTGTATATTTTGCTTTTTTTTCATAGTTCCACACTACTTCCTCCTGTTTTCTCGATTGATTTGTGTTCAGTTTTTCAAGGTCTATCCACTGTGCCAACTTATAACTAAATCTGAGGGGTGTGCGATGGGGAGGTTCCCTTGTAAGAATTCTTGTGGTAGGGTACTCCATTCCCCCACAAGCACAATTTACTACTGGTTGATGGGTGTTGTGCATGTGTACGTGTTGCAATATTTCCCCCACCGCATCCCAAACGTGGCTCAAATGGCTCTAAGCACTATGGGACTTAACATCTGAGGTCATGAGTCCCCTAGACTTAGAACTACTTAAACCTAACTAACCTAAGGACATCACACACATCCAAGGATTCGAACCTGCGACCGTAGCAGCAGCGCGGTTCCCGACTGAAGCGCCTACAATCGCTCGGCCACAGCGGCCGGCTTTCCGAAACGTGCTCGATGGGATTTATGACGGTGGAACGGACAGGCCAGTCCATTCACCGAATATCCTCTCGTTCCAAGCGCTCGTCTACCTGCTCTGTTAGATACGGTCTTTCATTGCCATCCATAAAAGTGAATTAAGGGACGAAAGCGTCCCTGAAAAAGCGGTGTCACAATAACGTACATCGGTGAGTGTTCCGTGTTGAAAGATTTGGAGATTATTTTGCCCATGCAACTTTACGACCATTTTGGACAATTTTCCTGGGTGCATTAAGTGTTCCTATCTCTCGCCATTTGAAGGTACGTCCAGAATCTACTCAGACTGAATCTGCTCTCATTCGGGACCCCACTCCTCGTTGGGCCAGCCCCAGTTCTCTGGGTAACATTGCAAATAGTGCTGCCGATATACAGGTGTCAACGGAACATAACGTACTGGTCGTCAGGTAAGGAGACCACCCGTATGCAGTGGCCGTTTCACTGTGAAGTGTTGGACGTTGGTCCCTTCTTGTCTGCTCCAGAATCTAGCAGTCATCTGCTGCTGAGTTGACCGTGGTCGACCACCTCCTCCCCTTCGGGCAAAATTGCCTAAGGTTCGGAACGCTCCCCATGAAGTGAAACAATGCTTTGAGCTGTACAAACTCCTGGGCTTCACTCGTCGCACTTCGTCCTTCTTCCAGTGTCCCGATGTTTCTCCCCATGTAATGTCATCCAAATGCCTGCGGACCAAGTTGTAATGAGGAACACAACAGCAGTGCACTCTTGCTCGCTGATTGACATGCACTGTCTTTTCCTGTTCCTGATAACTGCCTTGTGTTGCGGGGCCTGTACCATTTGGTACTACAGTCACGCTCACCTCACGCCAAGTGACCTCCAGTTTTCTTTGCGCGACTGGGAAACCTCTGGCAACATGCTCCCACGCTGTCCTTGATTTCCACAGCTTAGTCAATATCTTGGTTTAAGAATCATGATAGAAGGTTGTATACATGGAAGAACCCTGGAGGTACTAAAAGGTATCAGATAGATTATATAATGGTAAGACAGAGATTTAGGAACCAGGTTTTAAATTGTAAGACTTTTCCAGGGGTAGATGTGGACTCTGACCACAATCTATTGGTTATGACCTGTAGATTAAAACTGAAGAAACTGCAAAAAGGTGGGAATTTAAGGAGATGGGACCTGGATAAACTGAAAGAACCAGAGGTTGTACAGAGTTTCAGGGAGAGCATAAGTGAACACGTGACAGGAATGGTTCAAATGGCTCTGAGCACTATGGGACTCAACATCTTAGGTCATAAGTCCCCTAGAACTTAGAACTACTTAAACCTAACTAACCTAAGGACATCACACACACCCATGCCCAAGGCAGGATTCGAACCTGCGACCGTAGCAGTCCCGCGGTTCCGGACTGCAGCGCCAGAACCGCACGGCCACCGCGGCCGGCGACAGGAATGGGGGAAAGAAATACAGTAGAAGAAGAATGGGTAGCTTTGAGGGATGAAGTAGTGAATGCAGCAGAGGATCAAGTAGGTAAAAAGATGAGGGCTAGTAGAAATCCTTGGGTAACAGAAGAAATATTGAATTTAATTGATGAAAGGGGAAAATATAAAAATGCAGTAAATGAAGCAGGCAAAAAGGAATACAAACGTCTCAAAAATGAGATCGACAGGAAGTGCAAAATGGCTAAGCAGGGATGGCTAGAGGACAAATGTAAGGATGTAGAGGCTTATCTCACTAGGGGTAAGATAGATACTGCCTACAGGAAAATTAAAGAGCCCTTTGGAGATAAGAGAACCACTTGTATGAACATCAAGAGCTCAGATGGAAACCCAGTTCTAAGCAAGGAAGGGAAAGCAGAAAGGTGGAAGGAGTATATAGAGGGTCTATACAAGGGCGATTTACTTGAGGACAATATTATGGAAATGGAAGAGGATGTAGATGAAGATGAAATGGGAGATACGATACTGCGTGAAGAGTTTGACAGAGCACTGAAAGACCTGAGTCGATACAAGGCCCCCGGAGTAGACAACATTCCATCGGAACTACTGACGGCCTTGGGAGAGCCAGTCCTGACAAAACTCTACCATCTGGTGAGCAAGATGTATGAAACAGGCGAAATACCCTCAGACTTCAAGAAGAATATAATAATTCCAATCCCAAAGAAAGTAGGTGTTGACAGATGTGAGAATTACCGAACAATCAGTTTAATAAGTCACAGCTGCAAAATACTAACACGAATTCTTTACAGACGAATGGAAAAACTAGTAGAAGCCGACCTCGGGGAAGATCAGTTTGGATTGCGTAGAAATACTGGAACACGTGAGGCAATACTGACCTTACGACTTATCTTAGAAGAAAGATTAAGGAAAGGCAAACCTACGTTTCTAGCATTTGTAGACTTAGAGAAAGCTTTTGACAATGTTGACTGGAATACTCTCTTTCAAATTCTGAAGGTGGCAGGGGTAAAATACAGGGAGCGAAAGGCTATTTACAATTTGTACAGAAACCAGATGGCAGTTATAAGAGTCGAGGGACATGAAAGGGAAGCAGTGGTTGGGAAGGGAGTAAGACAGGGTTGTAGCCTCTCCCCGATGTTATTCAATCTGTATATTGAGCAAGCAGTAAAGGAAACAAAAGAAAAATTCGGAGTAGGTATTAAAATCCATGGAGAAGAAATAAAAACTTTGAGGTTCGCCGATGACATTGTAATTCTATCAGAGACAGCAAAGGACTTGGAAGAGCAGTTGAACGGAATGGATGGTGTCTTAAAGGGAGGATATAAGATGAACATCAACAAAAGCAAAACGAGGATAATGGAATGTAGTCGAATTAAGTCGGGTGATGTTGAGGGTATTAGATTAGGAAATGAGACACTTAAAGTAGTAAAGGAGTTTTGCTATTTGGGGAGCAAAATAACTGATGATGGTCGAAGTAGAGAGGATATAAAATGTAGACTGGCAATGGCAAGGAAAGCGTTTCTGAAGAAGAGAAATTTGTTAACATGGAGTATAGATTTAAGTGTCAGGAAGTCATTTCTGAAAGTATTTGTATGGAGTGTAGCCATGTATGGAAGTGAAACATGGACGGTAAATAGTTTGGACAAGAAGAGAATAGAAGCTTTCGAAATGTGGTGCTACAGAAGAATGCTGAAGATTAGATGGGTAGATCACATAACTAATGAGGAGGTACTGAGTAGGACTGGGGAGAAGAGGAGTTTGTGGCACAACTTGATCAGAAGAAGGGATCAGTAGGTAGGACATGTTCTGAGGCATCAAGGGATCACCAATTTAGTATTGGAGGGCAGCGTGGAGGGTAAAAATCGAAGGGGGAGGCCAAGAGATGAATACACTAAGCACATTCAGAAGGATGTAGGTTGCAGTAGGTACTGGGAGATGAAGAAGCTTGCGCAGGATAGAGTAGCATGGAGAGCTGCATCAAACCAGTCTCAGGACTGAAGACCACAACAACAACAACAACAACAGTCAATATCTTATGTTACTTCATCTGTCTCGTCCTTGAATTTATTAATTATATACACAACATTCCTCCTGAATGAGTCTCTGTCCTAGTAAAAACCGAACCATAATTTATACAGTAATTTCCGAGCTTAGCGTTTACATCGCCAGGAAAATTTGGCAGGGGATTTAAGTAGTATGTACGTATAGGTGCACAATAAATGCATTACTGTCATTTGTCCAGCGATAGATATACGAGGTCTGTCTAAAAAGTATCCGACCTTTGATTTTCCCGCGCAAAATAGAGAAGATAGCGCGGCGCCACTGTATACAGTAATTTTGTCCCCGCCTTCCAGTACGTCAGTCGCTGCCTGTCCGTCTCTGAGTGAGGTGCTACACAACGTGTTCGTCGCATTACCGATTCTCTCAAGGGGGCTGAACGTGTTGAGCATAGATACTGCACCAAATTTTGTCAAAAACTTGGTGATTCTCAGAGCGAAACAATTCGTAAGATTCAGCAGGTGTTTGGAGAAGATGCGATGAGTGTAACACAAATTAAGGAGTGGTTCAACCGACTCAAAAATGGCCGTACATAAGCGGAGAGTGACCAGAGTTCTGGCAGGCCCCAAACTGCTCGGGATGCAGCTGTTGTTGAGAGGGTGCAAAATTTGGTGATGGCCGATCGTCATTTGACCGGTGGGGAGATTGTCCAAGAGGTTGGAGTGAGTAAAGATTCTGCACATGCAGCTTTGCTTGATGATTTGAACATGCACCGAGTGGCTGCGAAATTCGTGCCCAAGTTGGAGTCGCGGGAACAAAAAGACCTACGTTTTGACGTTGCACAGGACCTTCTGGACACCACAAACACTGATCTCGGCTTTCTGAACACCGTGATAACTGGAGATGAGTCATGGGTGTACGGGTACGACCCACAAACAAAAAGACAGTCGTCGCAATGGAAGCGAGTCTCCAAGGCCGAAGAAAGTGCGGCAGGTACGAAGCAAACTCAAGGTGATGCTGACTGTCTTCTTTGATGTCCGCGGAATTTTGCATCACGAATATGCACCAGAAGGGCAAACAGTGACAAAGGAGTACTATCAAGATGTTCTCTGGCGACTCCGTGACGCAGTTCGGCGCAAAAGACCAGACATATGGACGGCGGAAAACTGGCAGCTGCATCACGACAACGCCCCCGCACATTCATCCAACTTGATCCAAAATTTCTTGCCGAAACATGGAACTACAGCCGTTCGCCAACCTCCCTATTCTCCAGACATGGCTCTTTGCGACTTCTGGTTGTTTCCAAAATTGAAGGTGCCACTGAAAGGATCACGTTTTGAGAGTAGAGAGAGATTATGCGGAACACGACGACGGATCTGAACGCCATTCGAAAAGAAGACTTCCAGAGGTGTTTCCAGTAGTGGAAGGATCGGTGGGCTAAGTCTATGCAAACACAAGGGTCCTACTTTGAAGCGGATGAGGGTCCCAACCCCGTCAGGTATGCGGATTAATTTTTCTCGACAAAGGTCGGATGCTTTTTAATAGGCCTCATATAAGGGGCGCGGTCATATTTGTCTTCGTCACTCTGTTGTATGCAATGAACAAGATAGGATCTGCGATAGAGCAGAATCCTGCTAATGTGCGAATAACACCAGAGTCATTGTCTGTCTGACAGATAAAGTGCTGGATGCAGATACAATTTCTTTCCCCGCAAAAGGGTTAAACTCTGCACCTATCCCGAGGACCATACCGCAACGCGACATTATTAGCAGCGTGGAACAAACAATTAGAGGCCTGCCTAAGGAAGCAGAGGAGATCAGAAGGAAAACCTGAAGTGCCATCGACGAGTCCAGTCTTCCGAAAGCGAACATGACTACAGCAGAACGGGAGGCTATCCGTGCACTGAAGAATGACGCTGTCACGATGGTTCTTCCAGCAGACAAGGGAAATACAACGGCGCTGTTATCCACCGACGACTACGAGCATAAAGTCAGCTCTATACTACAAGACCCGGCCTACAGGAAACTCAAGAAGGGTCCAACCTCGACAATGACCAGAAAAACCGTGGAACTGCTGAAGATCTCAGATTTCCCAAAGGCAGTGAGGAAAGGGCTGTACCTCAGAGCGCCAGCGACACCTCGCTTACATGGACTGCCGAAGATACACAAGGAAGTTGTGCCTCTACGGCCAATACTCGACAATACCAATTCGCACAACCACAGACTGGCCAAATATCTGGCGACACTCCTAAAACCCCTTATGGGACACGTGAAGAAATCGACAGATTTCGTGAGAATACTTAAGGACATATGATTTCAAAGAGATGGCCATCTAGTGAGCTTTGACGTTCCTTCGCTCTTCACGAAAGTACCTCCACAAGACTCCTTGCTGAATCAACATTTCTAGCCTCAAATAGTGAAACTCTTTGCACCTACACTAACGCCCACCTACTTTAAGTGTACTGGAGAGTTTTATGAACAGACAGATGGTGAGGCTATGGGATCCCCTCTTGCTCCAGGGATCGCAAATCTATACAGGGAACACTTTGAGGAGATGGCCCTCCAAACTGCTCGCCAAAAGGAACACTGAGAAAGTGGCCCTCCAAAGTGATCGCCAAAAACCCAAGCACCTCTACCGCTATGTTGACGATACTTTGGTGGTTTGGCAGTATGACAGGGAGGTACTTGATGAGCTTCTGGACCACCTTAACAGCACCCATGAAAACGTCGCCTTCACTATGGAAACAGAAGAGAGTGTCTGTCACCTATTACTGGATATACTAATAAGGAAGCAGGCAGCTGGCACACTAGGCCATTCTGTGTATAGGAAGAAGACTCATACAGACCTGTTTATTTATTTATTTATTGTTCCGTGGGACCACATTAAGGAGAAGTCTCCGTGGTCATGGAACGAGTCAATACGTGAAATTATAACACGATTGTAGAAACAGATACAATGAAATACAAAAACATATTCAGGCGACAAGTCGTAAGTTTAAATAAAGAAAATCAACAATGTAACACTGGAATTTGCTTAATTTTTGTAGCTCTTCCAGGAGCTGCTCGACAGAATAGAAGGAGTGAGCCATGAGGAAACTTTTCAGTTTAGACTTAAAAGTGTTTGGGCTACTGCTAAGATTTTTGAGTTCTTGTGGTAGCTTATTGAAAATGGATGCAGCAGAATACTGCACTCCTTTCTGCACAAGAGTCAAGGAAGTGCATTCCATATGCAGATTTGATTTCTGCCTAATATTAACTGAGTGAAAGCTGCTAACTCTTGGTTGGTTGGTTTGTGGGATTAAAGGGACCAAACTGCTACGGTCATCGGTCCCTGCTAACTCTTGGGAATAAGCTAATATTGCTAACAACAAACGACATTAAAGAAAATGTCAAAATTCCCAGACTATTGAATAGGGGTCGACAAGAGGTTTTCGAACTTACACCACACATAGCTCGAACAGCCCGTTTTTGAGCCAAAAATACCCTTTTTGAATAAGAAGAATTACCTCAAAAAGTAATACCACATGACATAAGCGTATGAAAATATGCGAAGTAGACTACTTTTCGTGTTGAAATGTCACTTATTTCAGATACTGTTCTAATGGTAAATAAAGCAGCATTTAGTTTCAGAACAAGATCCTGAACATGGGCTTTCCACAACAGCTTACTATCTATCCGAACGCCTAGGAACTTGAACTGTTCCGTATCGCTTATAATATGCCCATTCTGTCTGATCAAAATATCAGTTCTTGTTGAATTGTGAGTTAGAAACTGTAAAAACTGAGTCTTACTGTGATTTAGCATCAGATTATGTTCCACAAGCCACGAACTTATTTCATGAACTACATTATTTGATAATGTTTCAATATTACACACAAGATCCTTCACTACTAAGCTGGTGTCATCAGGAAACAGAAATATTTTTGAATCACCTGTAATAATAGAAGACATATCATTCATATAAATAAGAAACTGCTGTAGCCCCAGCACCGATCCTTGGGGAACGCCCCACTTAACAGTGCCCCATTGGGACTGAACATCACTACCACTCTCAATATTGCGGAGAATTACCTTCTGCTTTCTGTTCTTAAAGTAAGAGGCGAACCAATTGTAAGCTACTCCCCTTACTCCATAATGGTCCAACTTCTGCAGTAATATTTTGTGGTCAACACAGTCAAAAGCCTTCGTTAAATCAAAGAAAACACCTAACGTTCGCAACCTTTTATTTAATCCGTCCAAAACCTCACAGAGAAAAGAGAATATAGCATTTTCAGTTGTTAAACCATTTCTAAAATCAAACTGTACATTTGACAGCAAATTATGTGAATTTAAATGCTCTAGTAACTTTGTATACACAACCCTCTCGATAACTTTAGCAAACACCGATGGCATAGAAATAGGTCTATAATTGTCAATATTATCCCTGTCTCCCTTTTTATAAAGTGGCTTCACTACCGAGTACTTTAATCGGTCAGGAAACCGACCACTCCTAAAGGAAAAGTTACAGATATGGCTAAGTACTGGGCTAACATACGTAGAACAATACTTCAGTATTCTGCTAGATACCCCGTCATATCCATGAGAGTTCTTGGTCTTGAGTGACTTAATTATTAACTCAATCTCCCTCTTGTCAGTATCACAGAGGAGCATTTCAGGTAACACTCTCGGAACACTTTTTTCTACGAGCGCTATATGATTACCTGTTGGGACTAGGTTTCTATTTAGTTAACCTGCTATATTCAGAAAGTGATTATTAAATACTGTACATATATGCGACTTATCAGTAACACGGACATTCCCACTACGCACTGATTCTATATCCTCGACCTGTCTCTGCAGACCAGCCACTTCCTTTACGACTGACCATATGGTTTTAATTTTACCCTGAGACTTAGCTATTCTATCTGCATACCACATACTTTTTGCCTTCCTAATAACATTTTTAAGCACCTTACAATACTGTTTGTAATGGGCTGCTGCATTTAGATTTTGACTGTTTCTAACGTTTTGATGTAATTGCCACTTTGTTCTACAAGATATTCTTATCCCTTTAGTCAGCCACCCAGGCTGCCTGTTTGTGCTAGTACCCTGTTTTGAACGTTCTAACGGAAAGCAACTTTCAAAGAGCACGAGAAAAGACTTGAGGAAAGCATTATATTTATCGTCTACTGTATCAGCTCTATAAACATCTTGCCACTCTTGTTCCTTGATAAGGTTTACAAAGGTCTCTACAGCAACTGAATCAGCTTTCCTAAAAAGTTGATAACTATATGCAACATGTGTTGCAGCACAAAAATCTTTTAGAGTTAAAGTTTGTGCATCATGATCTGAAAGGCCTTTCACCTTTTTTCTAACAGCATGCCCTTCTAGTAATGAGGAATGAACAAAAATATTGTCTATGGGTTTTCTACAGTTCCTTTGCACTCTCATTGGAAAGAATATGGTTTGCATGAATTATATGTTGTATATGAATTAAGGAGGTCTACCAGCATCCTTTTCCTTGCACAATCACTTATACAGTTAATATTGAAGTCACCACATATAACTACCTTTTTGTATTTCCTATAAAGTGAACGAAGAACCTCCTCTAGCTTTAGCAAAAATGTTGTGAAATCGGAGTCTGGGGATCTATAAATAACAACAGTAAGAAGTTTAGCTCCACTAAATTTAACCACACCTGCACAACATTCAAACACCTTTTCAGTGCAGTACTTTGAAACATCAATTGACTCAAATGGGATACCGTTTTTCACATACGTGGCTACTCCCCCACACCGCAAAGAGCTCCTAGAAAAGCTGCCAGCCAACCTGTATCCTGGTAAAGGAAGCCTCTGAATTATCTCCTTAGTTAAGAAGTGTTCAGATATACCAATAATTTCAGAGTCAACATCTATAAGCAGTTCACTAACTTTATCTCTAATACCTTGTATATTTTGATGAAATACACTAATTCCCTCATTAATCGGATACCTAAGCTTTGTCGAAAGTGGTTTCTTTGTTAGAGAGACTTCCCTTAAGCAGGAATACCTATCAGCTGACTTCAGTCTAAAAAAGGTACAGCTCTAACACCCACAACTACCGGAATTTTCCCATGAGTGATCCCACCACCCCCACCTATGCTGTCACCTGTAAGCTTTGCCAACCTCCCCTTCCCATACCTGTTGAGGTGCAGACCATGTCTAGTGACCTGTACCTGCATGCTACAAGCTGCCACCATCCAGCGCAGCGGCAAACAGTACTGACCACCTTGGTACACAGAGCGCACGTCATCTGTGACGAAGAAGGCCTCTCGGACTAAATGCAGCAGCTTGAGGAGGTTGGAGTGGAGTGAGTACTGGTACAGCGAAGCGCACTAGGAGGGCGTTCAAGACGAGACACGTAGCTGAAAATCGGGAAGAGAGGGAAGAAGATAAGAAACTCGCCTTTCTTCCGTATTTGGGACCACTGTCAGACAAAACTGGGAAGCTTCTGGAAAAATCGAATGTGAAAACCGTCTTCCGACGACCGCCTAAGACGAAAGAGTCGTTTGGCTCTGTAAGACCCACTTAAACGCAACGTACCAGGAATTTACAGCATCGCCTGCGAATGCGGTAAACAATACATTGTACGAGGTGCATTCAAGTTCTAAGGCCTCCGATTTTTTTTCTCCGGATTGGAAAGAGATACAAACATGCGCATTGTTTTAAAATTAGGCCGCGTTCATTGTCAATACGTCCCAGAGATGGCAGCACCATACGGCAGATGGAATTTTACCGCCAGCGGCGAGAATGAGAACTGTTTTAAATACTTAAAATGGCGACGTTTTCCTTACTTGAACAGCGTGCAATCATTCGTTTTCTGAATTTGCGTGGTGTGAAACCAATTGAAATTCATCGACAGTTGAAGGAGACATGTGGTGACGGAGTTATGGATGTGTCGAAAGTGCGTTCGTGGGTGCGACAGTTTAATGAAGGCAGAACATCGTGTGACAACAAACCGGAACAACCTCGGGCTCGCACAAGTCGGTCTGACGACATGATCGAGAAAGTGGAGAGAATTGTTTTGGGGGATCGCCGAATGACTGTTGAACAGATCGCCTCCAGAGTTGGCATTTCTGTGGGTTCTGTGCACATAATCCTGCATGACGACCTGAAAATGCGAAAAGTGTCATCCAGGTGGGTGCCACGAATGCTGACGGACGAACACATGGCTGCCCGTGTGGCATGTTGCCAAGCAATGTTGACGCGCAACGACAGCATGAATGGGACTTTCTTTTCGTCGGTTGTGACAATGGATGAGACGTGGATGCCATTTTTCAATCCAGAAACAAAGCGCCAGTCAGCTCAATGGAAGCACACAGATTCACTGCCACCAAAAAAATTTCGGGTAACCGCCAGTGCTGAAAAAATGATAATGTCCATGTTCTGGGACAGCGAGGGCGTAATCCTTACCCGCCGGCCGCGGTGGTCTCGCGGTTCTAGGCGCGCAGTCCGGAACCGTGCGACTGCTACGGTCGCAGGTTCGAATCCTGCCTCGGGCATGGATGTGTGTGATGTCCTTAGGTTAGTTAGGTTTAAGTAGTTCTAAGTTCTAGGGGACTTATGACCACAGCAGTTGAGTCCCATAGTGCTCAGAGCCATTTTTTGAATCCTTACCCATTGCGTTCCAAAGGGCACTATGGTAACAGGTGCATCCTACGAAAATGTTTTGAAGAACAAATTCCTTCCTGCACTGCAACAAAAACGTCCGGGAAGGGCTGCGCGTGTGCTGTTTCACCAAGACAACGCACCCGCACATCGAGCTAACGTTACGCAACAGTTTCTTCGTGATAACGACTTTGAAGTGATTCCTCATGCTCCCTACTCACCTGACCTGGCTCCTAGTGACTTTTGGCTTTTTCCAACAATGAAAGACACTCTCCGTGGCCGCACATTCACCAGCCGTGCTGCTATTGCCTCAGCGATTTTCCAGTGGTCAAAACAGACTCCTAAAGAAGCCTTCGCCGCTGCCATGGAATCATGGCGTCAGCGTTGTGAAAAATGTGTGCGTCTGCAGGGCGATTACGTCGAGAAGTAACGCCAGTTTCATCGATTTCGGGTGAGTAGTTAATTAGAAAAAAAGTCGGAGGCCTTAGAACTTGAATGCACCTCGTACAAACGCAGCGATGTATTTCTAAATGTTTCGAGGAACATAACAGGCATGTGAGGCTGAGACAGACGGAGAAATCGGCGATAGCAGAACAAAGTATCAAGGAAGACAAGACATTTGGCTTCGAGAACACCAACGTGCTCTGTCGAGCCGCCCGCTATTGGGACAGCGTCATAAAAGAATCCACCGAAATTCGGATTCACGAGAATCTTGTAAACGGAGACGAAGGATACCAGCTGAGTGCGGGATGGAATCCAGCTGTAGAGGCTATTCGTCGGGAGCGCACCCACCACTGTCCTCGCGGAACAGGGCTGGAATGCTCTGACAAATGCGAACAGAGCGCCCGTCACCCTCATCGCTACATCACTCCCACCCCTCCCACCGGCCTCTCTGTACCCAGCCTCCCGGAGACAGGTGGAAGGCGCACACTGCAGATGTAAGTAGGACGGGATACGCTAAATCTCGACACTTCACCAGAACTTGATGAGTATGTCACTCGTCAAAATGTCGCGTTTTTATAATACTGTCACCCGGCTGGAAACCCGAGAGCTTTTCAACAACTGTATATGCCAGGGAAGCCTACCTTCACATATTTGCGAAACCTGAATTACAGTTAAGAAAGTTAGAAATTTTCGTGTGACAGGTGGTGTTAAAGAATTAGAAAATCCTTGCATGAGTTAGGGTTCACCTAATATTCTACATAGTGCATTTAAAGGACCTTGAGTCCTTCATGAGAGGCCATGGGTGATCAAAACTTTTAAATTATTATGAAAAATGTCGTACTTATAGTTCAGACCGTGAACTGCTGATACAAAGGATGTATTTTTGTCGTTGGGTTAAAAAAAATGGTTCAAATGGCTCTGAGCACTTGGGACTTAATTTCTGAGGTCATCAGTCCCCTAGAACTTGGAACTACTTAAACCTAACTAGCCTAAGGACATCACACACATCCATGCCCGAGGCAGGATTCGAAACTGCGACTGTAGCGCCTAGAACCGCTCGGCCACTGCGGCCGGCTCTGTCGTTGGGCTCACATCTTATTAATATTTGTGAAGAGCATAATTTCTTTAATAAAAAAGCCACTCTGAGTTGAGGACAATGATTTCTCTCTGGCCATATCCTGTTTGCACTTAAAGTAAGTTTCTAGAAATATTTCAGCTGTGACCAGGCGATGTGAGAAGTTTGTTGCCGCCCTCTAGACACATAAGTAGCCAATGAATTTTAAAGCTGGTCACACATTTTTTAAGCCATTTCATATCATAATAATATTCTTATATGCTCACAATCTTATTTTTATGGGTTGAGTGAACAGCCGGCTGAAAAATTTGTTAGTATTGAAAAACAGTCTACAGTGCTTCTTCCATTGAGATTTCAGCGCACAATGAACGCAGCGTGGTAGATTTAATTCACACAGTTTTGTCACATGAACCATGAAAATCGAGGAATACTTTAACGGTTGTGAGACAAAGACGACTTCACAGAATGCTGGTATACGTGACGAGTAATGAAGACTCAAAAACTGATAAAAATGAAAAAATGCTGTGAAAAATAATCTCTCCGTCATTAAAGCGCCTAGCGACCAAGTCAGAGGTTGCAAGAAGATACAATGTTTCCTACGAAGGAGAGGCAACTTCATTGTATTGTTCACTTTCCAGTTTAGAGTGTGTTATACTGTGGAAATGAACATGAATTCTTCTGTTACCCTTATTAGAGTACTGGTGACTGCGAAACAGAGAAGTGAATACAGTAGTGGACACGACTACAGGAGTAAAAACAGTGGAGAGAAATTTGGCTCTCTCTTACGGAGAAGTTAGCACTGTGAAGAACTGATATGTTTGGAACATAGCAAGTGAACGAAGGAATTTGACTATCGTATTACTGTGTAAACTTCTGTACGGGCGGCAGCAGGAATATTCCCAAGCTGGACTCGAAATCGTCAAATGAAACTTGTACTTTTCAAGAGTTGCTCGTATATGAAAGGAAGCAGATTTTTTTTTTGGGGGGGGGGTGTCAGAGCAGTATTTGCAGCTAGAAATTATAATATTTACTATACTGTTATAACCACATTTTTGTACAAACGTGTGTCCACCCTAAGTAGATACTATAAGACTGCAGTACAAGTGTTTCCACAAATACTGTTATACGGGGTGAGTCACTAACTATTGCCACCTAGAATAACACCGAAAGTATGATAGTAGCTGAAACGTTTGTGGCACAAATGTTGCATGGAACAATGGGGACCATAATATGACGGTTTTTTGTTGCTAGGTGGGGTTGCGTCAGAAATATGAAGGCCAATTTCGTTTTTTTTAAATGGGGTGTTATAGTTTGGTACTTATTTTATGAGATGAATCCAATGGTGTGTAAAAATAAGTTCTTTGAAGGTCAACGAAAGTCATAAAGTTGGCGTGAACGTCCATTTACAGAAGGTGTTCTAAATGATTACCATTGGTATCAATGCAGTGCTCTGACACTTTCATGTTCTTCGACTCTCTTCGACTCTTATAACTGTAGCACGGTTTCTGTATAAATTATGAATAACCTCTTGCATACTGTATATTATCCCTGATACCTTCAGAATTTCAAAGAGTTTATCTTAAATAACACTGTCAGAAGTTTCATTTAAGTCTGCAAATGCCATAAATGTGGGTTTGCTCTTCTTTAACGTATCTTCTAAGATAAGTCAGTATTGTGTGGAGTGTTCCCACATTTCCCCTTAACCCCTTCTCGTCTTCCCTAAGGTCGTCTTCTATCAGTTTTTCCAGCCCTCTGTAAATAATTCGTGTCATTATTTTGCAAATGTAATTTCTTAAGCTGATAGTTCGGCAATTTTCACACTTTTCAGCACTTGGTTCCTTTGGAATTAGAATTAATACACTGTTCTTCATCTCTGAGGGTACTTCGCCAGTCTCATACATTTCACACACCATGTGGAATGGTTTTGTCATGGCTAGCTCTCCCAAGGGTCTCAGTCACTCTTTGGGTGCGTCGTCCACTCCGGCGGTCTTGTTTCGACTTAGGTTTTCCAGTACTCTCTCATATTCCGCTCGCAGTATCATATTTCCCATTTTATCTTTATTTAGTTCCTCTTATCTTTGTATAATCTCATTTCCCCTGTCTAGCGTTTCTACATAGTCTTTCCACTTTTTAGCTTTCTAGTCTTTTATTAGTACTGTCTTGCGATCTGAGCTCTTAATATTAATACGGCTGCTTCTCTTTCCCCAAAGGAGTAATCAATTCTCTTATAGGCGGTGTCTATCTGTTCCGTAATCACGCACGCTTCTGCAGCCCTCGTTTGTCCTCTAGCCATTCATGTTTACCCGTTTTGCACTACGTCCTGTAAATTTCATTTTTTATCTTTAATTACAGATGAAGCTTTCTACTTGGCATTTTCTTTTTGCTTCGTTGATACTCTGCTGTCTTCGCTCTTTCATCTCTCGAAGCTACCAGTCCGTCTAGTACTGTATCCTTTTCCCCTGTTTCAGTCAACCGTTGCCTAATGCTTCCTTTAAAACTCTGAAAAACCTGTTTTTTTTTAATATTTGTAAGTTCTATCTCCTTAATTTCCTTCCCTTAGCCAGAAAACCCAATGAAATGGGAATGCCAGAGACACTGCAATGAGGATTATGTATTATGTAGACGAGCTATATCTAACTTTCTTACAAAATGTTCCTACCAATGACCTGCATAACATAATATGCAAGTGTGCTCCTTGATGATGATTCATCCAGTGTTTGATCGACTACTGTGCATGTACTGACAGGATCAAATTTTAGTGGCAAATTTGAAATATTAACAACTCTGTCGAGTCCTATGGTTCTTACAAAGTGAGTACCGCATCTCGAACGGCTAAAACAATATATGGTTCAAATGGCTCTGAGCACTATGCGACTTAACTTCTGAGGTCATTAGTCGCCTAGAACTTAGAACTAATTAAACCTAACTAACCTAAGGACATCACACACATCCATGCCCGAGGCAGGATTCGAACCTGCGACCGTAGCGGTCACGCGGTTCCAGACTGAAGCGCCTTTAACCGCACGGCCACACCGGCCGGCTAAAACAATATAAAAGCGATTTTAAGACATGAAGATGCGACTGTTCTTCCATCCGCCTGCCAAGGTCATTTGCCTATAAGAAATGTAATGACTACGGATGCACAGGTGGTTGATGAAACTATATCGTGTAACAGATAATTATGATTATAGAAAAAAATGGTTCAAATGGCTCTGAGTACTATGGGACTTAACATCTAAGGTCATCAGTCCCCTAGAACTTAGAACTATTTAAACCTAACTAACCTAAGGACATCACACACATCCATGCCCGAGGCAGGATTCGAACCTGCGACCGTAGCAGCAGCGCGGTTCCAGACTGAAGCGCCTAGAACCGCTCGGCCACCAGCGGCCGGCTATGATTATAGAGTCACATGAGTCTGAAATTAGGTAATATCTGGCAAAAAGCAAGCATTTTCCTGAAACACTATGTATCAGCACGTCCAGTACTTACAGAGACATATTCCCCATAACAGAAGTTAATGTGCCATCGTAATATTCTTCCTTTATTCGTCATCGAAGTGCGAATGTGGAGTTTCAATAAACTGATTAAAACATAGCAAAATGGAACACGGCAGAAATCGGGATGTAGTGGTTTTTTCGTGCAGATACATCTAAAATGAATAGCAGGCCCACATGCTGCTGTTGTCAAGTTGAATACTGTTTCATTCCACTGTGTTTTAGTCACTTCATTGAAGCTCCCAATTCTGCAGGAAAATGACTTTCGCAGGAAGTAGAGCAAACATATCCCCGTATGTGAAAAGCATTTTCATTCTGTTTTAGCTGTTCGTGGTTGAATACTTCTCTTGAAGTAAGCTAATTATATACGGAATGACTATGTTTCGGTGTATGCACTCAACAGCTAATTCCACCATCCTTAACCGCTACTTATAAGAAATGATTATTAATTTTTTTTGTAATTTCTGTGCGATCAGTGAAAGCCATCTACTAGAAAACATCTTGCAAATAATTTATCTTTAAGTGAGTAATCAGTTACTGACGAGTTGCAAAAAACTCTACGCACGGATTTCATCTGCTATAAATGCCGCAGTCATTGGCTGCATAGAGTAGGTATGTCTAAACGCAGTACTTTGAAGGGATGCTGCCTGATCGATCTGGTGTCAGTATGGTAGAGTACTGAGCAGCATGGCTGTACCGCAAGACAAAGAATACTTACATGTGTTTCCGGAATTGTTGCGACTAGACGCATCACCAGGACGCTGCCCGCTATAATTCGATGACTTTGTCTGACGATTCATTTCGATGGCCATTTCTATGCTACAATACACATTTATAGCGACGCCGCTGCTTGCAAGCGCTCACTGGCGTAATATTCCATTTGTAGAGACTTCAGTCTTATGCTAGGGTTGGAACTTAAATAGTGGCAACTAGTTATTCACAACCGGTAAAAGAGAGTTACATGTTTGCAGCTGTTACTGTCCTTCAAAGTAGTTATCAGTGTTGTGTAGAACCCGTTGCCAGCGATGTGGAAGACGTAGTATACCGTTAGCAGAGCATGTTCTTTGATGGTGCGAATGGAGCGGTCTACTGCCTGTCGAATCTCTGGAACAGTTCTGAAGCGAATACCACGAAGTGGGTCCTTCATCTTCGGAATCAAATAAAAGTCACAAGGACTTAAGTCCGGGGGGTATGGTGGATGGTACAGTACTTCCCAGTCCCATCGATCGAACAGAGCAGCCACAGCTTGCGCTGTATGCGTCCGCGTATTGTGGTGCAAAATGATGGGTGGGTTGCTCAGAAAGTGTCGCCGCTTCTTTCGCAAAGCTTGTCGCAGGTGATGCTCCAAAAACGAACAGTAATACTGTGCAATGACTGTCTGCCGTTGAGGAATGTAATGCGTCCGGATAACACCATCACAGCCGTACACGAGAATCACCATAGACCGCTCCATTCGTACCATCAACAGAACAGGCTCTGCTAACGGTATACTACGTCTTCCACATCGCTGGCAACGGGTTCTACACAACGCTGGTGACTACATTGAAGGACGGTAACAGGTGCAAACATGTAACTCTTCTGTATCGGTTGTGAATAAATAGTTGCCACTATTTAAGTTCCAGCCCTCGTAGCCTATATGTGGCCCTATAGACTTTGCGATCAAAATTAAATCCGCCGTCCAAAGCGAGACGCTTCTTTTCATGTTCACGGCTCAGTATCGGTACAGTATTTCATTTCTTAATCCGTAACAGTAGGGCTTGGCATACGTTACTGTCCCACTTATTTAATATTACTATTGGAATTTAAGCAG